>NW_024745778.1:330000-614696 GCF_018991925.1 Homarus americanus
ATATATATATATATATATATATATATATATATATATATGCACATGGTACAGTATACCTACAGTAATCATCTATTACATTCTGTATGGTAATACTGTACAGTATATGTACTTCAAATTCTCAAAATTGCTCAGTTCTTAGCTATGACTTACCTGCAACAATCTTAACCATCCAGTAAGAAAAAAAATCATAATGGTCATTACCAATTTTTTGCTCAGTCTACAAGATATGAAAACAACTGATTTAAATCCACAACAATTCATAAAATGTTATTGAAATAAGATCAAGCATCTAAATGTGTTTGAGATGGGAAAGTAAAACAAATTTTTATCTTATTTTGCAAACTACAGTACTGTATGTAATCAATAATTGTTTACCGGTAATTTAGATTGATCATTGGTACAGGTATTAACGCACATAAAAGATACTGTATGAGTTCTGTACAGTATTAGCCAACAAGAAGGTAGTCTCTATAGGGACTGTAGTATCGGTAGAGATTAGAAGTAATCATTACGGTATATAGATTTTGATACTGTATTACTATACAGTACTGTACTTATAGTGACTTTGGTTCTAATAACTCGACTGTAATTTATGATAACGTAGTACCAGAAGTTTTATGTTTTACCTGTACTGTACTGTACCGCCTTCCCTGTTACAATGCGTCTTGGTGACTTTCCATTACATATTATTAGGTGGATACAGAATTCTGATAGTTAATGAGCCACTTGTTGCACATAGCTGCTATGTGAACCTGTCCACTGAGCGAGGCTGCTTCTTGAACTCGCTTGACATCTTCGCAACTCCGACGATGAACCGCCACCAGGTACGCTGATTTTAAACGTCCACATTCAATGAAAGCTTCCATCTGAACCAGAAACAATACAGAATGTCTATTAAGAAAAAAAATATGATCCAGAGCTTGTGATAAAATGTGTTACTGAGGAGTGTACATCATGCAAAAGCTGGATTTATTTCAGGTGCCAAATCCAGTGTGTCAGTTATATAGAAGTGTCAAATATGTAAGATTTTCCACCTGAGTGACAAGAAACATTTAAGTGTAACAGACACATATATACTCATGCACAAGATCTCTGTTACATACACTTAAGTGATCAGTATCCTTGTAGGTGTTGTAGTAATTGGATTAAAATTATAAAGTTAGATTAAATACTCTCAAACAAAAGACAAAACCTATATAAGCATTGTAAGAATATAAAAAAAATTTCCATTGAATTTTCAATGTCAAGTACCCAAAACTTTTTGAGAAGTTTCAGCATCTGCTCTAACATGCCTTTTTAAACATTTAAATTATGTACTGTACTCAATATACACTATACAGGTGTGGTATAAAGGTACCAACAAACACAACTGAAATTTCATTTACTCTAAACAACACAAATAACATTATGAATAACTACTGTATATGAAAAATAGGCCTGTGGAGCATTAGGGGCAGTGTAGTGTGTCTACAGAGAGAATACTAAGTCTTAAGTACATAGGGAGACAGTGTTGCCAGCACTGCACTAAACCACCTTCACTTCCTTAGCTGTAAAGTTAGGTACTCATTCACAGCTTGGAGGACTTGGGGTTCCCAAGCACAAACCAGTGACCCTTAGGACAAGTGATCAATGCTGTATCCAATCAGCTTCTATACTATCAAAAACAACTACTGTACTGTATCTAAATTGTACAATAATCTGAAGAAATTTTATAATATACCTTTGCCTTATCACTGGAGAGAAGCTTGACAAGGACATCAAGGGAAGCATTTTGAGTGTTTGCAGCCACTTCCTGGAGTACTGGCTGCAGAGCAGCATCTACTGCCTCGAGTGTCAGAACCTCCCACTCTTGTATTCCTCTCACAAACTGACTCATATTTTCTACTTTATTTTTCTGCATCAGTAACTGACAACAAACTGATAACAATCTTTCTACAGGTAGTTCACTTCTCTCCACTATCCGATACGCAAGGTTCAAGCCATCTGCCAAAACCTGAGCTCCACATATTACGAGTATTGCTACCGCTAATCGCTCATCGTTATTAACTAAAAGCGTTGGTAAGCACCTCTCTTTTAAAATCTTCATTTCATAGAGCTTTTGCAAAATATCTGCAGTATGGTTACCTCTTGATTCATTACCTGCAAGGAATTTTGTGACATCAGTCTGCAATTTTAACATGTTGATGTTCTGGTTGACATGCCATGGAGACATGTCTAAAATAAGCTTCTTCCTCTTGCTTGTAGCACCATACAAAGCCTGACTGTCCAAGTATGCCTGAAGATGTGTTAATGCTGATACTACATATTCTGATCTACCAGAAAGTGCTGTGTAACTGTTAACACCATTACTGTACATTTTCAAAAGGGTCATGGATGCCCTGAGTCTATCACCCAAAGCTTCCTGTAAAGCCAATAGACAGTTCCACCATCCACGTCGTTCTAACCAGCGACAGCCACCAAACATCAAATTTGCCCATTTTTCCATGTGAGGGTCAGATGCATTAAGACTTCTCATAAGACTATCAAGATGACCACATCTTAAGCAAGGTAATAATACAGTTTCAATAAAGACATCCAAGTGAACTTCTTCAGCAAGTAAGTACTCCACACATTCCTGCACTTGATTATTTCTCATAAAATACTGAATGGTCATCAAGTGATTTCCATACAAATTGAGATAATATTTACACTCAACCTGAAACACGGATTGAATTCTGGACGGATTCACCTTCTTACTTTTATAACCATAAGATACTTGTCTAAGTGTATCTTTATTTGTCAAATTGCCTTGAGAAATTCTGTGAAGGTTCTTTAAGGAATGAAGCACTACAAGGGCTTGTGATGGCGGGAGCCTGGATTGATCACTGAGCATGATACTTGATCGTGTACGGTCTGCTTGATCCATTACCTGCTGATCTACTCGGAATGGGTTACTTTCAAGATATTTGATGACTTCTGGTAATATCGGTGAGTTGCAGGGTCTATTTTTGTCTGATGGCCTTTCAAGAACTCGAGAAAATCGCTCCCTAGCTCCAGGAAAATCCCCTGCCTTGAGAGAAGCTAAGGCCCAGGCTCCCCAAACTCCATTAGTCTCAAGCCCTGCCTTAGTTGATACATCTAGGGCTAATTCCCACATTTGCTCTTTTACAAGTGTGTCACGCAAGCGTCTCATGTGGAAAAACTCTTGCTTCAAGTGTTTGTCCAAGCTCATCTGAACATCATCATTTCTCAGTAAGTTCTTTTGGTGCAACTCACCAATTAGAAGCATATTTTCCAATGCTTCACGAGGTATTATGTGATCACAGTTTGCTTTCAGTAAAATTGAGAGCAAATCCACCCACTGAGTGTAGTACTCACAAAGACCAATACCTTGAAGTTCACCAATATTTCCAAACCGTACTTTGGATGAAGTTAGGAGGGTCTGAATCATAGACAATACAAAACTGTGGTCAGTTTCTGGGCTTGCTGCTCTTAAAGATGATATAATGAGGGAAAACAAATGATGACATAACTTGACAGTACAAACAGCTGCTCTCTTGTGATCCTGGTGTAGTGCCAATATAGCTAAGCAAAGACTTAGAGATGGGGCATAATCATAGCAGAATTCCTGACGGATTAAATCATTATGCTGTGTGTCTGTTGAGAGATACCAACCACCTTCAGTATCACTGGTCCAAGAATTTCTCCTACGAACACCGTGAGCATCTGAGGTTTGTGATACAGTATCATATGATCCATCCCCTAGTGGTCTCACTTGAATATAGTCTTGAAGGTTAAGCTCTTTAGTTTGTTGATAACAGTCAGCACAAACTCTAACAAGTAATTCATCATAACCTTGAACAACATTTCTGTGCTGGGAACATGAACTGCACACGACACGGCCACATCGGCGACAGTGGTGTCGGCGACAGAACATTGAGAAAATGGCTACTTCACACACGGGACATCTTCTCACCTCAGCATCTGGCACCCAATCATTCCTTTTTGGAGGTTGTGATGGCATCACAAACTTTCTTGGTGATTTATCACTAACAAGGTGAGGCTTAAGAGCCAACTGTACACCAGTAGTGTCCAGAGCTTTGGCTGCATAAACTTCTAGGAGCCAGTTGAGAACATCCCAACTCAAACCCTGTATCTCTCGTGTTTGAGCTGGTGTGTCAGTACATGAAAATGACATTCCAAAATCTGATGAATGATTAGGGGGAGATATTCCCATGCCAACCATGTCTAGGTGCTGAGCTAGTACCTTTATGGACTTACCTACTGCATCTAATCTGATATTCATCAACCACTGCTCTATAATGAGGTGTGGTGCAGAAGCTAGGTGGCTCAACTGGAATCTGTCAGCTGCTGGTGGCCCTACATCTTCAACCAAGATAAGTCCCATAACTTCTTGCTGTAAACTCATAATATCAAGAGATGAAAATATATCACAGTTACTTTCTTTGACATCAGATTCTTGCTCACTCACATTTGTAGTATCCTTCCTGTTCTCCTCAAATTCAGTACTTTTATTACAAATGAAATCCTCACACGTAGAGTGAATTCTCTTCAAAAAAACCTCTATCAAGAAGCGCCGAGTGGGGATGTTTGAAAGTCTTTGTAAGAGGTTCTTCATTACTATCATTAAATCCTTTAGGCTTATGGCATTTAGAGCCTCTAAGGCAATATTGTATTCTGGAGAGGTTTTATCTAACACATCCATTAGGTAGCTCTGATCAACCAAGCGGCGCAACTCAGCACTACCATTGTGATAATCTGCCCACTGAACACCCAATTTGAACTGTTTTTTCTGAATTAGATACTGAAGGAGCTCAGCTGGCTTTTCATTCGACATAAGTTCCACCTCTTGCCAAGATTTATGTGAGGAGTTTCCCAACATAAGGATCTGAAAGTTTGGAAAAACATTATGATTATAATACCTAAGTAACAAAATGGGTTACATAGCAAGAGAAGAAAAAACTCGTTATTGTACACACACAAAGAGTAACAGGCCTTCTGCCAATGAGAGTCGGTATACAATACAGTAATAGATTGTGATATGTAGTGTATTACAATGACTTGGTAGGAAGGTATTCTGGTCACTAAATGGTGGAAGAATGTGCATGGTAGTCACAAGGTGAAGAGGTGTGAGGTGAGGTAAGATGTCACATAATAATGCCTACACAGTTGTCAGATCAGCAAATACTGTGTACCTGCATAGCTGTGGCCTGGTGTTGGGGTACAATAAAATCAGGTAACGTTGCCAAGGAGTCCTGGTAGGAGTGGGCTGCCATACCTGTGAATGTTTTGACTGTAAAATCAACGAAAAAGTATTTCTACCCTTGCAGTGTAACATTCTGAAACATTACTGCCCATTTTCAATTCACCGGACCATGGGGTCGAGACTTTTTTGTGAAGACTGTACCTGAGATGCCTGATCCATTGTGTGAGTTACAGAAAGGAGTGTATTGGGTATCAGACAAATAGAACTTAACAGACTTAATGTCTATTTTTCAGCTGGTTACTCTCAGTGAGCTACATTGGTTAAACTATTAAGTCTGTGGTCATGTGTGATGAAACAAGTTCTGAGGTGGTATAAATATTACTAATGGCACAATGTACATTACCTTATTATACACCTCAATCTGCTCAGCTCGCTTCCTAGCCTCTTTCTGCTCATGACACTTGAGTCGTGTGTCATGTGCTATTAAACTTAGGAGCTCAATAGCAGGTAACACCAGCCAATTCCTGAAATAAAGTACAATGAGCTGTAAATTTACAATAAACTAACGTTATACGTAATCAGAGAAAACATAACCCCAATATAAAGTGAATGACTACTGTAACTGAAACTTTACCAAGCCTAAGGTGGAAGTGACAAGTGTTCTGGACCCCATCTCAGGGAAGCTGGGTGGGTAGACTTGATTCTCAAGTGAGACACTGAAGCTAGCGAGAGATGCTGGGTGGATAAACTCAATTTTTATCAAAAAGATGTTGCCGTAAGCTAGAAAGAGATGCTGGGTGGGTTGGCTCATGCGAGAGTGAGTCATGTGTAAAGGTGGATCAGGGGGTCAACCACAAACAAGCAGGGTCGCATACTCTGATACAAAATCTTGGAGACACTTAGGTAATGACCCTACTAATCTTTACCTATACCTGACCATTGTGGACCTGGTCTCACCCTCTCTGAATATATACACCTTGTTTTGTACTCCTCTTTAGTCTGTACTCACCCCTGAAGATGTGAATTACACAAAGCGCTTGGGAACTTCGTGTTTTCTTCTTTCCTTGTGGTTATCAGCATATACCTAGATCACACACCTACAGTGATTTACTTGAATATATATATATATATATATATATATATATATATATATATATATATATATATATATATATATATATATATATATATATATATATATATATATATATATATATATATATATACATACACACACACACACACACTGCATGGAGACTGTTACATAAGATCTTGAAATTATACAGATCTCAAGACCGACCATCATTTTTTCACTCCTTGGACTTACTTGCCTTTAATAACTACCGTACTGTACTGTACATATTTTCTGTCAATTTCCCAATTTCTGAACAGCAAATTTACCTGTGATTTTCCATACTAACAGCAAATCTCATGTCACAGTCGGATATCTGGTGAGCAAACATCCATGGAGGAGGATCAGCTGTGAACACAAAAAAGTGATATTGAAAACAACTTAATATACAGTACCATCAATATATGGCAAAATCTCCATATTAAATTCTCAACAGTACAGAAAACACAATATGTAGCTAACTGGGAAGAATCATCCAAATTATATATCCACGTTACCTGCAGAGTCTGTTGTTTGGACCAGAAACACCAAGAGGTGATCTAGTAGTATTTTAAGGTCAGGATGTTTCTCCAGAGTAACGGTGGGAAGAGCTTGTAGTACTGTCACAAATGATGATACATGATGATGCAGCTTGGTGGAGTAGCTTTTAGTTATTGCACCACTTCCTAGAAGTTCATCAGCAAGATTCCAAATGAGACACACATCTGGATCACTTGAGAGTGCTGATGTGACTTTATTACCCTTGTAAATTCTTGCCAATGATTTATGTCTACCAATTGAAAATAAATTTTTAATGGCCCGAAACACTTTGGCTTCTTCAGCAGGTGGCCTGACTCCCAATGAAGGAGGATATAAGACACTGAGCCACATATCAATAGTATCATCCACCCATGCTGGGTTATTCTTATGCACTTCTGACATACTGTGAAATGCTTGTACTATAAAGGCTAGGAGAGGACACTTCCTCCGAAGATAAGTAAGAACAGCGAGTGGAACTTTAGCAGCTAACCAAGGTGAGTCTTCAGGTGTCATGGATACACTGCTTGTCTCAGGTTCACCTAGTGCCAAACTGACAAGGTTTTTATCCTCACATTCCTCACTGAACTCAAGCACAATACCTTTTCCCACAGTTTTATCAAGAACAATTATTTCTGGTTGTCCATTTTTAGACAATTCAGATTCTAGTTTCTGAAGTGTACTAACCACATCATCAGGAGCATTCTGCTGTAGTGAGTGAATACCATCAGCTACACCATCTGCATGAAGAGCTAAGTAATTAAGGATTGTCCTGGAAGTGAAAATATTCCATTTTCTATCCTTTACATTGACATTAGACTTTGAACTTCTGTTGTCTTGAAGAAAAAGAAATATTCTCAGGTGTTCATGAACTGCTCCATGAATCTGTTCTTCCATTCTATCTGCATACAATACTTCCACTCTGGGTGACACAGGAGTTCCTTGTGTAATGCAAAAGCTGATTTTAGGTGGCAATGTTAAAAGCTGGTGTAGTTCATCTCTGCTTGATGGCTGAACTTTATCATAAATTAAATCACTTTCACAAAGACTAAATTTGTGTTCAATATCACTTTGAATCAAAATACTGGAGAGTGGATTATGAAGTGAAAGGATGTTGTACAAGATGTCATATAGAGAGAGAAACCCCAGCTGTCCTACCATATAGCCCAGCCGCTTCATAGCCATTATTCGTTCAAGTTGATGCTTTGAGAATATTCCTCTTGGCTCTAGCTTTCCACTTGGATATAATATGTGATTAAGTACACCAGCATGAATGAACATCAAATTGACCAAATTAATGAAAAAGGCAACTGCTTCATTACCAGGCACCATTTTCTTAAAATCTACTGCAGCTAGATCAGCCGTATCTCTGAGTGCCACTTGAACATCTCCCGAGAGAAGAGCGCTTGGAGCTGTGGCATCATTTAAGATCACTGCTTTGTGATGGGACTTTGATGATACTGCAACAGGTTGGATGATTTCACGAAGGCCACTTAGGATGGTCATCAGAATATCCCTGACTACAACTTCTCCATACACACTAGCCTGACAGTGTACAGCACTGGCATTCAGGATGACTCGTTCGTGCAAGATCTTAAACCCCAGTGTATCAGCATGATCCCCCATACTTCCCTGCTCAATTGTTCTGGATAAATTATCTCTAGATATTGTGAACTTCGGACAACAATACTGGAGGATCATGGTCGTCAAATTCAGTCTCATTCTTGCTGCTATTGGTTCTAACTTAACAGGATCAACACCTTCCTTAAACATGAGGGATCCCAGTATGTGAACAGGTCTCTGAGTTAACAGAGAGAAATAGCTACTCATATTCTTCTGGAAATGTTTATCTGCATGCTGGATAATCATAGATGACAGCAGTTGCAAATACTGATAAAAAGACCTAACAAAAGCTCCCAATTTGGTATATGGCTTTTCTTTAACACAACTTACATATAAATGAGGAGCTTCTTCACTCAGTACATGAAGCAACATTTTGTATGACTGATGCCTTTGATTTTTTAGACTCTTTGCGTGGGCACTCAAACTTTTATCTTGGTGTGTTTTATCAAACAACATCAAAGCTTCTTGAGCAGCACACATACTTTTGAGAACCCTGGACCAGCCTTTAATATAATTCTTTAAATCAACATCTTGTAAGGGATACGATGTCAACAGAAGTGAATATGGCGTAGCAGTCAGGGATGATAACTGCAGTGAAAATTTTTCAGTAATGTCTCCTGCAACAGTTCCACCACTGTCTTCTGTTTTTTTCATCTCGGTGACAGCACTACAAGTAGCACCCAGCTGCTGTAACACTGGAATATAGCCTTGAATGCCACTACATGTCTCATGATGCTTATCATGGGTAGAACTGTGGGTTGTTTGTCTTTGAAGAGCTTGTTCTATCAGGTAAGTGGCAGTGGTTTCACTTACATCCACTGTCAAAGCTAAGTCTGATAATACCAAAGCCTGTGGGACCAAGAACGAGGTCATTACAGGACAACCCGTTTCTAAGGCAGCTTCTGGCATTCCTTTTGGCACAGGTGGCGGGGAAGATGTTACAAGGTCATATATCAGGTTAGTTGCCCCAACCTGTGCTGAGCCTTCCCGAGCCAATAGACCAATATTTTGAAGTATATCTTGAGAGTTACTACTAGCCTGTTTTACTCTGGTTTCCTTCACTCTTCCAGGCTTCTGATTTGCAGTTGACAATTTAGGCCTCAATTCATTGAGACGTACTACTAAATGTGCCTCACGTTTTTCAACGATGTCTGGAACTTTATACGTAAGGAATATCTGTTGTATTCGATCTGCATTACCATTAGCTAATGCCAGTGTGATGAGGCTTGATGGTGGGGCAAATAAAAAATTTATGATGCTTCTAAATTTAGTTGAATGTCCTCCAACTTCACTTGGCTCATGGTCTTTTGCAAGCCTCTTTTTACCTTCATGAGAGGAACCAGCTACCTTAAACAAAGAAGTCTTCTGAAAAACACTTTCCAATCTAGGAGAATTTTCATACACTAAACATTGAGCAGTATCAGAAAGAAGTGTGCCATCTAAGTAATGATCAAATATGTCAGGGGAGGCAAACTTATGAGTGCCAGGAGCCATTACCTGAAGTCGCCATAACCCTTCATTGACACAACGTGAGAGCTTAGTGATGCGGCTATCAAAAGCCAATCTTGAGTTACTTCCATTAAATTGAGTTTGTTGGGCATTCTGACTGTACAACTGGGCACTGAAGGCAAGAAGTGAATCTCGAAGGAGTAACATTATATCCCACGCCACCAAGGTGTTGATTAAGTATCCTGTACGTGGAAGTTCACTTATGCTGGACCCTGTGCTTTTCCCACTCATTGCACAACTGCTTTGTGGATGAACTGTTTGGCAACTCTGAGAAGAGTTTTGGTATGTGTCCCACTGTAGCTGTTCAGATACACAAGGTGATTCAGAGAGTTTTGCAGTTGCTTGAGTATCAGCAACATGATGCAGGTCTTTATTCTTGCTATCTGTTGAAGAGGAGCTAACTTGCCCTATATCTTCTGACAAACTGCTTGCATTAGATGGTTTACTTGAAAGATTCACTGCCCCACAAAATTTCTCATCAATCACAACATATTCAGAAAAATTCAGCACTTTACTCCTTTTGGGGTCTCCATCTTTTTCTAATGCAGTGATTGAAGCTGGATTAGAAGACTTTTGAGGTGATCTGGGCCTCTTGGGTGTTTCAGTGTGTGGAGTGCTTGCTAGGCTATCTAGATCAGTTTGCTGCGAGATATAGGATCGCTCTAATTCACCTTCCTCGCCTCCTGATTCACTCTGGCCTTCATCACTCATATCACTATGGTTGACAAATAAAAGAGAATATATATTTTCCATTATTTCTAATCTATACTCCAGGGGCTGTAAGTCACCTAGCATTTGCTGAACAATTTCAAGCTTTTCTGCAATGTTTTGCACATAAAATAATTCATGAGCTTGCCGATTCTGAAAGCTGTTTGTTGCAACACCACCAAATCTTTTACCAGCAAACAGTTTTCCTCTTGCCTGCCATCCAGCAGCCATAATATCCAACTGCATACCAGCTCCAATTACCTCAAACACTCGAGACAATATACAATAAGCTATGTAAGTACTCGTACAAAAAGAGCTTAACTCTCCACTAGAATCTCTGGCCATACAATGTTCTGTAAGTATTTCTAACACCTCAGTTGAAATTAAAGTATTTAGTTGTAGTGATTTATAAAGTGCATACAGGGGTGAATGGTCTCTCATTAGCTGTAAGAGGGGTATTGCCTTTATCCTACTGTTGTTAGCCAGACACCAGGACACAAAGTTCATGTCTCGGCTGAGGTCACTACACAGCTCCATAAGAGTAGGATCAACAACATTTGAATGTTTCTCCCAGACTGCTGCAACATTTGTGGGACTTTTCAATTGGTCATGAGATGTTGACAGTGTTTGTATAAACATCAAAGGCCACAGAGGTATCAACCAATTGGATTTTTCATGCATTTCTATCTCCTTCATGCTAGTAACAGAATTATTTACTAATACTTCAAATAAAATTTTCAATATATGTTCTGAATTTCTGGTACATATATAATACAGCTCTCTTATATTAGATGGAGTGAGTACCACTACGTCTTGAATTGATTCATTTTTCTTAAAAGCAGATTTGCCAAGAAGGTATTCTTCTTCTTTAGTACAGTACAGTTCTAAACATTTCCGAGAACTTGACAATATAGAAAAATGTATTCTATGTGTAGCTAATAAATTTCTTTCATAACAAAGCCTCAAAATTCTGGAAAATAATTCACTCAAGACAGTGAGATCCACATCACCAGAAAGAGAAAATATCTTGTAGAAAAGAGCTTCATTTCTCAGTTTCTCCACATTTGTTGCTAACTTTCTTTCTTTAAGTTTTGAAACTTCAACAGATTCAAGAGTTCTATGTTTTACACCTGACAAAATACTTCTTCTAGGAGACTGGCTTTTCTGTTGCCGTTTTAATAATGCTGAATATTCCGCCACTTCTTTCTGTAGCTTTTCATCTAAGTTTTCAATTCTCCATAAGCAGTGATCCAAACTCTCTATAAAAATTTTTCCCATTTTATTACCTCCTGGCAAACTGCTGACTTTCTGGCACTCTTTAATAGTGAAAGTTGTTGCCTTACTCTCAGCGACAGTGGCAGAAGAGGAGTTCAGCTGTGCATCTCTCTTTGCCTTAATTTGCTTGCGTTTGGCAACAAGATGATGAAATATGAATGCTGCTTCTTGTGGATGAGACAACAGCTTTTCTTTGAGAGATGTGCAAGCTTCAAGGGACAGGGAGAGTTGATACTCAGAGGTGACACTGCCATCCTGACAAAGGTAAGCATCCAGTTCCTGAAAAATATAATAAACTTAGTAGTACGGTATGTGAAAAAGCAAGCATTTGGACATACAGGTATATTGAAAATAAATGTACAGTACATGTATGGTGATTAATGCCCACCATCATCTTCATACTTGATCCATTAATTCCCAACAGAAAAATAATTTTTGCTACATTCTACTGAACTGAAGAGAATACTATGTGTAATAAAGAATAGCTTTTCAAACCATGGAAATAATTACATGAGATACAAATGGAGATTTAAAGAATGAAATCCCATTTTATAGATGAGGAGCAGTGATGAGGAACCAGTGAGATAATCCCATTATTAAACCATCTGACAGTACCCACTATAGTCTGGGGGGCCTGACATCTCCTAGCAAGAGATACTGTCCAGTCTGACAAGCATACACAGTACTTGCATTGCCAAGTAAACCAAGTACATATTGCAGCAATGAGATTGGTTTACCTTAGCCTCAGACCTCCAAGTGGCCATAAATACAGGCTCCAAGCTTTAAACTCTCACAATAACTGTACTGTAAATTGAGAATTCAACTAATGGAGGGGGGAGTGAAATCAGGTCACTTTGTTTTCCCCATTTGGCTATAAAATGGGATCCCAACTTTAAGTCTTCACTTATGACCTACATATCAACGAAAATACACTAAGTTTCCAAATCAACTAAAGTATAGGATGGAGCAAGACTAGATCTACCCCTAACTACTTGTTTATGGGGTCCCCTCTCTGCTGAATATCATCTGGTATTACCCAAATATAATATTAAAAGTGGTGTCCCTGTAGTGAAGGGGTTAAACTATCCCACAATTACTGTAGTTCTTCCTTCCATCAAAACCATCACCCTTAGAAGAAGTGACAGCCACCATCAACAATGAAAGTCTCTCTCTTTGTGGTGCCATACTACCTATCAGCTATTGGGTCAGCCATCATAACTTTAAAGTCACACCCTCAGCCACACCCTCAGACTGATAGTGTTTGATAGGGTCGAGGGCCCTAGTGGGTTGGTATGCCAGGCTTTGCAGTCACCTTTTGAACAGCAGGTAAATCCAGTCTGGTAGTAAATGGCCATAAAGAGGTGATCATTTGCAGTGTCAATTGTACGTGTTGGCACCACGTAAAACTAGTTACAGTACTGTATTACTACATGTGACTTTTCATGGGTTGTTTGCAAAAAAGTTTGTGTATTTATCTAATATTTTAGATTAACTGCCCCATTACTGATTTTTAACCACAGAACTAAAGCCCGATGTGAAAAAAAAATATGTAAAGTACTGACTTGTGACTTTGACTTGTCAATAAAGATATGACACTTGACATGAGACTCGACAAAAATTAGAAATTACTTGTAGGTATTCATGTCTGAAATGTTTTCAAAACACAACAAAAACATTCTGAGTCAGGGAATTCTACAGAGAGCTAGTCCTGAGTATGAATAAGTTCTGGTATGCCGAGATTCCTCAGAAATCTACATTTTTTTTTTTTCAATTTAAAGAAGTCCTTGAGAGACATTGTCATTTTTAGGGCTTACCCTTAGCACTCACAGTTCACCCAGCTGTAAATGGGTACCTAAGTTTCTAACTTGGGGAAGTGAATGCGGTCAAGTGCAGTACCAGCCTTTGTTGCCTCCTTGTGGATACAGTGTGTTGTATTCACACTGTCCCTAATGGGCAGTAATACCTATGGGACCCACTTTCACTTTTTTAACCTCATAAAATTTGGTAATTTTCAGGACTTTTCTTGAAAGTCTTAAGTAATTCTCAGGATTTACCTGTTAAATCTCAGTTATTCTTAGGTCTTACCTTGTAAATCTTGTAGTCATTTTGGAAGAGACACCTCAAGAGTGGCCCACAGTTAACCTCGTTACTACTCATGGTCTGCTGCCGTTTGGCTTCCAACTCTTACATATATTCATCCTGTGGAAAAGTCACACAGTAAAAGTATTGTCAAACATAAAAGATAATGAAAAACTGATCCTGAAATCCCACTTCAAAGCTGAACCCATATCTGTGTGTCTCCTAAATTATAGCTTTTCTCTTCTATGGAGAAATTGGTAATAGTGGAGTAGACAGTAAGCACCTGAAGGACTTTATAGAATATGTTCATATTTTCCCTTCCCACCTGTAGTGGGAAGGGCATGATAGATGAGGGAAATTATGGGGTACAACATGGCAAAAAAATGATCATATGGCAGTCATTTCCCGTCTCTACATGCATTGTAGATGAAGAAAAAATTTTTCTACTAGTATAAATATTCCGCCGAAAATTCTCTCATGGCACCGCATGTCGTTGAATCCAGTCTTTGAAAACATTTATAAGCACTGTAATGACAGAACATCACATCAGAGGTTTTATCATCTTTTGTTTTCAATGTTATAGGCTTCACTTTCCTGGTTTTCATGTTTATAGCTTCCACAAACCCCATTACTTTTTTTTATTTTTGCTCAATTGGTTCTTGAACCTATTTCATGTATAAAGGATGAGACTCACACAGTTGGATTCAAATCCCATATTATGGTTTTGGATACAATTCCAATTTCTTGCGAGTACCATTGGATTCTAAGTGAACTGTATGTTCATATACTCATGTTATTCCCCAAGGAGGACTGAAGAAGAGAGCCATCTTGTTTTTCAACATTGTAATAGGGTCGTGTTTGGTATCGTATCACAAGTTATTTTTGCTTGTGGAAATCATCTGTCAACATGGACTAGTTGGCAGGATGTGCAAGTGTTAAAAATGTGCCAGAGAAATGACAGTGAAGAAGAAATAGGTTTCAGTGCAACAACCAATCATACATAACATACAAAAAAAAAGAGTAAAATTACATTATGCCCCTTGAAGAAAAATGCTTTCATTGGTACCTGATATTTAAGTAACTTTTTTCGGTATTATTTTACTTTGGGACAACACGGAAATCTTGGGGATTTTATCTTTACTAAAGTTAGTTTCGACAATTCTAAGACATTTTTCTTCTATGACATTTCCTTTGCAAATGACTTACGTATATATGCCAGGGGGTCCAGGGGGGGGTCAGAGCCCAGGGTTAGGAGGGTAGGTTCGGTCATTTGCAAGGGAAAATGTCATAGAAGAAAAGTGTCTTAAAAATAGTCTAAACTATTGATTGCAAAGATAAAATTTCTAAGGTTCCCGTGTTGCCCGAAAGAAAAAAATTACCATTCTTTCTGCTTAATATGCCATGGGTAAGGGGGGAGGAGCTCTCCAGTTAGGAAGTTAGGTAGGTTTGGTTTGGTTCTGTGCATTGCTGTTTCCATTTTTGTTTATTGTCATGCAAATAGTATCTCCAGAAATTTTTATAAAATTCTATAATGCCAAGTATAAAGCTGTTAAGCCAGGTGTTAGGTGAAATTTCTACCTCAATTTTATTTTATCCCGGTGCTATATTGCACATGACCGGTCATGCGCAGAACTAGAAAACATCCATTCTGCATATCTAAACAGATGCCACAAGACCCAACTTTTTGCTCAAAATATGGACTTACAAGTGTTGGTAGGTGATTTCAGTTATTGCTGACTGATTATAAGTATATGTAGCTTAAAATAAGGATATGACTCGCATTTACCAACGTTTTATTGACATTGTTGGGTAAAATGTGCCTCCCACTACCCAGACTGTAACATATCCTCCAATTCTTTGCTCAAAATATCGACTTACAAGTGCTGGTAAGTGATTTTAGTTATTGTTGGTATATATAGTTAGAATTTTGCTTCATTTTATTGATACTGTTGGGAAAATGGGTAGATGTTTCACAGTAGTGGAAATCTGACAACTCAGAACTATTCTCAAATGCAAACATTCACCCCAAGGACAACATAAAGTATTGAAACACTTATCTCTTAAGTAGATTCATGGTAAATTATATGCTAATAGTTGCCCCCATTGCCTACACTTCGAACATATTACCTAATTACCTTCAGTAGAGCAAAAGACATGACCCACCTTCAGGATAGCCCTTCACTTTTCCACTTCTACCTTTACCTTTATAAGATTTTCATATAAGATAACCAATTTCGATCTGCAACCTACACTTCATTTGACTTTGAATACTTACACACGTAATACAGGTGATATAGGTCATTATTAGCTAGCAGGTTAAACACCACCTTTATATCTTTTATCCATGTTTTGGTTTGTCAGCTGACTGTGATGCATGATGGTAGTGGGCGGTGTAATATAACAAGTAAATCCTCTAGTTTATTGACTTTACCTTCCCATAAAGCTTTATTGATAAAAAATTTCACTCTAACATTATTATATTGGTATTTATGTCTAATTAATTTGAAAAAATACAGTATTGTAATAGTTTTCCTGGGTTTTTCTTTAAATACTTTTATGATTTAATGTGTTGGACGTACCCGTTAGGTACTAAACCTTTACAACAGAAATAAAACTTTATACTGCACCACATTCGGAAACTTTAGTCAAGAATAATTTCCTTCGTTGTTTTCTTTTTGTTTCCTGTAAATCTTAAGGACAATATTACTGCCATATTACGCATTTGATAATTTTTGTGATCAAAAGCATTCACAGGGAGCCTATTCCATATTTTATTATTTCCATTGTTGTAATTCAGCAACCAAAACTCCAGGTGATGTAGTGTAGTGGATTTCTCCCTACAAACGCTGTCTGTCGCTGAGTAGCCGACCCCGCGAATTCCCCAGTGTATGCCTCGTGGTCTAGGTCAACCAGCGCCGCCCACGGAGCGGGGGTCAACTACCTCCCCACGCCTACCTCCGCTATAAAAGACCTGACCTCGTGGTGACCTCTATCTTCTTCTAGCTACAGCCGCAGCAAGCAACACCCCCTCCAACGCCGCTGCCTGGCGGCCCTCGCTCCCGCCGGCGAGCATGGCGACCCACAAGCTGTCCTCCTCTGAGCATCCTCACCAACCAGCTCTCTCTACATCACGCTTGTAACCATGCTGCCTTCCCAGCACCAAGCTGCATTGTACATCCAATACAACATGTATACAGAGAGCACATTGTGAGTTTCCTTTCTCCATCCCATCCTGAGTGTGAACCCAGACAACCCATACCCCACAGTAGGTCCTCTCCAACTTAAAGTCTTTCAACTCCCCTCCACTGAGGGTCACACAGCGGTCAGCATCGAAGAATCTAATTTCTGCTCCATTGACACCCTTCCTATAGTTGAGGGAATCGTGATTTCAAGGAATAGAGCTGGAATCGAATGACTATGGTATTCGTGCATCAAACAGACCGCGCCTAAACAGAACAAACTTCACATGCCATCGGTACTGTTTGACAGCTGACGGATACCTAGCTTAAGAAAAATGACAGCATCCCTTGCGGGGCCGAGCGACCTTATAAGCTCCTTGCGACTTCAAGAGCCTTGCTAGCCTTGGCTTGGGAACCCTGGTATGTCAGGCGATTTTTTTGGTGGTGGGGGGGGGAGGAGCAAGGCCCTTTGGGACACCCTTGGACCCGCACCTGATTATAGGCACCATGAATTTCAGAAGTTACATGTACAGTATATGCATTGCCGGGGGGGAGGGGGGCGTTCCTCTTCACAAATGATGTAGAGGATAGGGTAAACTACCATATCCTCTTTACTATTGATCACCTTAACTAGCTTGTTTAGGTGGCTAATATATTACGCATTGTTGGTAAGTACTGTACAAGACATGTACAGTACAGTCCGGGCTCTCATGCACACACTGACAGACTTCACCTTTTGTGACTACTATGTAATGGCGTTATGTTCAGCTTCATGGTACTTACCGTACTTCAGCCAATGTTAATTATCAGGACCTTGTAGTTTATTGTTGACTTTAATCTTCATTTGTCCTTGTCTCTCTTTCCTGGCTGCCTTTGCATATATCTACGAGTAAACCAAAGGGTGCGGGGACCGAGTTGATACTGCGCTCGCTTCCTGTCCTTGAGTTGCTGGTTGGCCTCAAAGGCGACCCTAGTTCTCCTATGTGTTCAAAGGTATCTAATTTTTCTGTTAAGGAAAGTGATAGTGGTCAAGTGCAGTGCCAGCCACGTTACCTCTTGTGCACCGTAAAATTGACCTCACTGCATCTTTAATTTTTTTGGTTCACCAGAACAAAGGATACTTAATTTTGCACTAAACTCACGCTAAAGTTTAATGCTCAATTCTAGTCTGATGATTATTGATTCAATATTACAGAAACCTTTATAGTTTAATTACAGAATAATTAACCCCTTGAGTACGATGACTTAGCCCCCTCACCCCTCTGAGTACATGTTATCTTACTCAAGGGAATTGGTCATATTTAAAGATGATTTGTGTTTCTAGAAAGACAGTCGCCATATTAATAGGAAATTTATAATTTATAAAAGGATAGAATTTGTAGAAGAATATTTCACATATTTCGTTAAGTATATCCTTGGTTACAGAATACCTGTATAGTTAGGCAATCTGCGATTACATGTTTAACTGACGTGTTATCGTCACTGAAGTGGAACTTATCTTTTTATTTATAATTGTTAATGAATAGTGCATTTATAAACCTAGAATATATGATTAAATACCTTAGTTGTTGAAATTCAGGTTTATTAAGGTGCAATAATACATTATAACACCAACTTTGGTAGGTAGGTGCGAGTGGCCTAGGCCCCAGGCCACCTTACTGGCTGATAAAGCATGAGGAACGGGGGCCGCTGACTACGGTGGGACGCATCTCCACCCGCAGGTATGCGAGGAGATGGCCATACACTATCTTCTGCCCCACCACCCGGACACCTAAATTTTTTTTTTTTTTTTTACGGGGATTAGCCCCACCCGAGCACAGATCACTGACCCACATCGGGGCCTGGGGGCGAAATGTAATAATAATAATAATAATAATAATAATAATAATAATAATAATAATAATAATAATAATAATAATAATAATAATAATAATAATAAAAATAATAATAATAATAATAATAATAATAATAATAATAATATTGTCTTATAACAAAAGCATTAGGGACTCATTTATATAGTTTCTTTCCGCAATGCATTGTGTGATTATGCATTACAGACATATTCTGTGTGATGACCATATCGTTTCTCATTATGGTAAAGGTGGAGCAGATGGTTAACTTCAGGAGTTGTTCGATTTCGTTAATTTTTTCCACAGATGTTCTTTGGAAGATTGAGGTAGATAAATAGCAAGGATGGCAGCCAGGAAGTGATGAAACCTCTCTCCTTCGTGGAAGCGTCTCTTGGAGAGGGACTCAGTTAAAAAAAAGCGTAGCACCACTTGGCTCCACATTTAAAAAATACGTAGAAACGTCAAACTATTGCCATATTATTACTGTTCGCCGTGTTTTTAGTTTTTACCCCGTATTTTCTCACCCCTTTCATGCCCTGACCACTCACCACATGTGGTTTATTATTGAAGATAGAGGAAAACGAAAAAAATAAATAAAATGAAAGGAAAAGTTGTCATATCATTTTTTTATTACTTACTACCATCCAAAGAACACCGATGGGGGAAAAATAACGAAATGGGACAACTCCTTCTGGTGTTAGCCGTCTGCCCCACTATTACCCTAATTATCTTTATATCATCACAAATTATGAGGGCAAGGTGATAAGGTGGATGTTAACAGCTAAGATAGTGATGTAGACGTCCTTGGTCGACTTACCCTTCAGGTGATATATCCAGATAACTCGATTTATGTGGGTAAATAGTGAGGGGAAAAATTAAACAATTAAACAAGCAACAACATTAAATTCATTGAACAAGCAAACAAACAACGGCACATTAAACTTATTAAACAAGCCTACAAACAACATATTAAACAAGGAAACAAACAACAAGAAAGAATGTATATTTATGATCCATTACTGCATTTCAAGATTTAAGGTCATTAAGCGTGTACTACAGGTTATTAAATACAGTAGCCATCAACAATTACAAATTAAGATGAATACCGGATAGGCCCTTCAGGCTTTTACGCCCTTAATGCATGAGTCATGAAGGCAAGCATGAACAACTTATGCTTCCCAGAAGGGCGATGTAAACGCTTTTTTTTTATCCTCTTCACCACTGATCGGTTCGTTAGCCGCTTGGGCGATCGATCACGTCTCTGGTTACTTTTCCTTTTCTTTTATCCTCTTCACCAAAAGATCGGCTCGCTAGTACTGGGCATGCACCGGCTCCTGAGTGTACCTGAACCTGCTCAAGCATTACACGACCTCCTACTCAGAGACATTCCTGGGCTAAATCTCCCACTCGTACTGCGTCACTAGCTGCTTCTTGTCCTTCTTTTTTTTAATTTTCACCATTTATCAGCTTACTAGCCGTTCGGGCTATTGGTCTATCCATTGTTAATACGAGAGGAAACCGGGGTCCAGGAAACCTGCGATGTTTGGTAGGGTCACACTGGATAACACCCTTCTCAAGTGTGTCCGGGACTGGGATAGAACCCTGGACATACTAGTAAGAGATACGTTGTCTGCTGTCCTGCAGCGAACTCGCACCTCAACCTCACTTTCTCCGTATATTAAGAATGCGAGGTTGATAAATTCAAGATGGCTAGTAAGCTGACCAAACAGTGGTGAAGAGGATAAATATAAATATGTTAACTATTTAAGGGATTTAAATTCTTTACCTTTACGGCATTGAGACATCATCGTCATATCTTAATTACTCGGTTATCCTCTTTGACACTGGTATCTATCTGGTCAAGCGGTTGGTCATTTCTCCGTTACACAATGTTGGCAACGTTTTTCCTCAGGGTGGAAGTTTTGTTGGAGTAACGTTTCATTAAACTTAAGTAAAAAAGGTTACAACATACAAAGTTCCAGAAATGTGACGAAAAACGATGCACACGTCCATCCCTAATATTAACCTAAATAACGGTACCCTAACATAGCCTTAACTTAACTTAATATTAACTAAACACAACCTTAAACTATCATAACCAGCCTTACATAGTATTGCCTATAACATTAACAGAATATAAAGTTAACCTAATTATAATCTTAATGTTAATTTAACAGTTTACGTAATATAAAGTTAACATAATATAACAACCTAATATAGTGTTAACATAATGTAACCTTAACATAACCTCACCTGATATTACCTTAACCAAACTGAACCAATTATACGGTTACTTCATGGTTAAATATAATTATAGCCAAGGTCAAAGATAACATTAAACGGATCACCTTAAGATTGGGCATCCCAGATAATTTCACCCTAATACTGTACTACGCACCTCAGCTTATTTCACCTGAAGATTAGACACCCCAACATCTATATATATATATATATATATATATATATATATATATATATATATATATATATATATATATATATATATATATATATATATATATATATATATATATCATGTAGATCCACAATGAAAACGTCTTGAATAAAGACGAAAGCTAAGGTGCTCCGTTGTTTCCCTTTTCCCGTATGATTTTATCATATATATATATATATATATATATATATATATATATATATATATATATATATATATATATATATACGGCCATGATCGAGTTCTTGATATTAACTGTTTATAATCAGTTACTGTGACTTTTTGTAGCGTTATTTAAAGCATTTTTATATATTTTTTCTATGTTGCCACGACGTTATGATTATCTCCAGCGATATGTTGCTGCAGCATTTTTGCAACATTTTTTTTATTGAATCGTTTCCTATAACAAAGTATACTGTATACAACTCTCTGGAAACGTTATAATCACGTTAGCTAGGGTATAGGCTCTAGTCTAGAAGGCAGTGTTGGGTCAGTCTATCTTGTCATTCGATCGAATTCTTGGTACGATCTTCACTCATCCTAGAAAGTTACAGTAAGCCACCATATCTATTTTAAATGTATTTTTAGACTAATCACCCAATCGCATCTACAGTATAGTAGGCCTACCAATCATTCACCTACAGTCAAGCCTTATTTTTTTTCATTCTGAATAAAAAAAAGAGCTTTATTTGACATTTCCAAGGCGAAATTCTTCAAACATTATTAGAGGAATGTTCGGGTGCTTTCTTGAATTTTGTTCCGAGTTGTGTTTGTGGTAATAGAAATCCCACAGCAACTGTTAAGTTGTGGGGTATGAGATATTGGCTCACACTCAGGATGGGATGGAGAAAGGAAACTCACAATGTGCTCACTGTGTACATATTGTATTGGATATACAATGCAGCTTGTTGCTGGGTAGGTAGCATGGTAATAAGCGTTGAGTAGAGAGAGCTGGGTGGTGAGGGTGCCCAGAGGAGGGACACGCGGCTTGAGGGACGCCAAGGTCGCTGGCGGGAGCGGCAGCCGCACGGCTGGCGCGGGGGAGGTGTTGCTTGCTGGTGGCACTGGGTAGAAAAGAGAGCTGGTCACAGCGGTGTCAGGCCTTATAAAGCTGGGGTAGGTGTGGGTAGATAGTTGACCCCCGCTCCGTGGGCGGCTCTGAAGGCGTAGGCTGGGGAATTCGAGAAGGTTCGGTGCTTGTAGGGGAGGAATCCACTACAAAGTTACCATATACTATAAGATAATATTGTGGTTACTTACAATTAAATATCTTAACTTTAGTTAAGCTAAATCCAAGAAATGCCTGTATGATCTGGAATTTTCAGCACGGATCAATGAATGTCAAAGACACTTGTCGCGCCACTCGACTATTTCCCCCAGGACGAACACAGCCATGCCACTTGAAGGCCAACTAAGACCCATTTACTGTACTCCCTTACAAAATGTTGAAAAGACCAACTTAACTTGGTTTTGCTTTAGTGAGATTATTAAACGTGAAATTTATTTAAAATGCTTATTAAGAGCGCTTTAAAGTTTTCATTAGCATTTAGCCTTACCCACACGGAATAAGTACTGCATTAATTCAGCTTTATACACACACACACACACACACACACACACACACACACACATATATATATATATATATATATATATATGCTGATAACCACAAGGAAAAAGGTTAGCATATACCTGGATCACGCGCACCTATAGTGATTACTTGCATATATATATATATATATATATATATATATATATATATATATATATATATATATATATATATATATATATATATATATATATATATATACATATATATAAGATAAATTGTTTTAAGTATGTTGTTCGGTTCATGTACAGTACAGTGTTTATATTTTTCAAAATAACCGGGGGAGAGGAAGGGCTAAGCGGTATTTTACTTAATCTCACTAAAGATAGCAGATAAAAGAGCGATAAAAACCTTCATCCTAGAGAAAAATATTGAGCGCGTCTTGTGTTATGTTATTGTTTCCCCGAAGTTTATCTGTTTGGTATAAGAATGAAACGGTTTAATGTTAACAAGTTAAAACACATTGTAGATAACAACACATAAATGACACTAACGCCATAAAGTAATGACATTGTTATGGTGCAAGAAGGGAATATTATGAGTCATGGCAGCTGACGCAGGCGTTGTTGGCACTCTCAGTACACAAGGCTGCGGTGGGTGAGTGTGCTGCAGTGTTCCTCTTACTTGTGCTCCAGCTGTGCACCTCCATGTACGTATTACTGTGTTTCCCTACTCTATTTAAATTTATTTGTGTAACTGTAACTAAAAGTAAAGTAACTTAGGTTGGTAGTGTGGAGAGGGCAGAGATAATACCAGTTTATAAAAGACGTAATTTATTGACAGCAGATACAACAGGTTTGTGTATGCAGTAACATGGTGTGGCTCCATGTATTGTGGGGAATTGGATTATAACTCGGTATTTAGCGATAAATGTAAAGATATCTAGGTTATTCTTGTTATTCATCATAGCCGCAGGTATAACTTAACAAAAGGGATTTGGTAATACTTGACGTTATTACAATATACAAAAAAAATGAATTGAATTAAATTTCAGCAGTTTATGTAGCCTGAAAAATACAGATACTGAGTGGATAATAATAACAATATTAACATGGCTGAGCCTGTTGAGAACCTGAACCCTTTTTGAGGCACCTGATATATACTATACATTTATCTCAAGGAATTATTATGTAACATTTAGTATCATCTGGAATAGTACAATAGCAAGGTAGTAATAAGAACATCTCATAATGTTACCACGGTTACCACTTCAATATATATTTTTTTAATGGAATTCTAGTAAAAGATTTGTTGTATTAAATATTGTATGTACTTTTATGTTTCTGCACACCCAAGTGGCTGTTTTATATGTTGTGCAGGACAGAATTGGCTCAAGAACAGCTTATTCGGTATTATCTGTAGCCAGGGACTGTAATTTGAAACTTGTCAAAGCAAGGTACAGTACTGGGTTCAATACAGTATAGCCCTGGAAATTTTTTTCAATAACAATGGAGGGATCCTACACAAGATCTAGGCCTCCCTTCCTTGTCATGACCACTTCTGGTTGAGGTAACCTTCAGGTAAATTAGGTCAATGAAAAAGAACCAACTGTCAACTTCAATACAATTTATTTGTATACAAATTACCCCTCTCAGACAGCAGCATTGTTGTTATATTATAATGTTATTACTGCTCTTCAAAAATGAAGGTCATTAAGTGCATAACAAGGATAGTAATACACTAGTTCAACTAAATTTAAAAATTATGAGAGAGAAAGCTCTCATTGTTGGCAACTTTTACTTGTTCATTAATGATGACTTGATCCAAAGAAACCAAACCTAATTTACCCAACATAATTTTCTTAGAATACAGTAGTTTTTAATTAGGTAGATTAGATTGAGTTTGGAATGTTTGTTTTATTTATTTTTAAGAAGGTGGACTATGATACCTCAAGTAAAAACCAACAAAAACATGAATTATTGTTCCTGGGGCTGATAAGGACCACCCCAGGAACTGTACTTTATGTTCATTTACTTAAGGTCACTTGAGGTAGTTTTTCAGCTCAGGATCTAAGGCTCCACGGTCCTGTGTGGGTCTGTGGTGCCATCAAGTACAGTACAGTATTTCTGCTTTGGGTAAATTTTTACTTCAGGACATGAGTCCCTAGGGGTTGACCAATATGTTTTTGCCAGTGTATTTTGGTGTGTTTTAAACGAATCTGACCCTCATTTTTGGCGGAAATTGCTCGTTTTTGCCCCCCCCCCCCCCGAACAATAATGGGGGAGAGCCTGGGAAATCGTTTTTTTTTGGGGGTGGTGGAGAAAACGAAAATGAGTCCTCTAACCTAACAAAACCTAACCCAACCCCTAGCTGGGGGCTCCGTCCTCGGACCCCCGGTAGGCCTAGCTATTATTCATTTTCGCCATATATATACGGGGTTAAAAATGCTCAGAATAGCACGATCTAAATGTTTTAGTAGTTTATAACTTTCGGGCGCTCTATGTCCTAAAGTAAATAATACCCCGCTTTGTAGTTGTCATACTGTATGTATTGCAAGTCCCTCCCGTGACTTATCTAATCTATTTTGAAAAGACTTTATGGTGGTGATGTAACAACTTCCTCGGGCAAGCTGTTCCAGATTTTTACTGCCCTTAGTGCAAAGGATTATTTTCTTTTTATTGTCTTTGCTTCTTTGGGGTAAAGATTCAAACTATGTCCTCTTCGGCACTGTTTGTTTTTATTTTTGAGATAAGAGTTTTTTTGTGTCAGGAAATTGAATTATAAGATCCCCTAAAACAATGTTGTTAAGTTACATCTTAACACAGCAATAAGTGCACCATATTGTCCTTTGTGTTTGCAGTTTGGGTCAAATGATTTTTTTATTTTTTTCATTATCATGTGGAAGGCAGAAGAAAAATCAAATTTGTATGAATATGCACATGAAAGGATTAGTTTCTTGAATATTTATTTATTTATTTATATACGTATATATTTTTTTAGTTCTTGAAGAGTTACCTGTACAGGTACAGTAGTATATCCGAAAGCTGTGCAATAAATGTTTTATCTATTGGATAAAAGCCATTGGTACTTGAAATGTGCAAGAAATTTGGCAGATGTTGTGAGTTTTTCATTATGGGAGGATTGGTAATATTGTCAAAGATCAAGAACGACTGGCCCAAATTTTTATTTACTCTCTGTTCAGTGTCTTGAAATTGTTTATTGTGCCCCTTTTAGCAACTGCTGTACCTGAGGAGGATATAGACATGGTGGACAACTGTGTTCTGCCAGCATTGTGAATGAACCAACTCAAACATACTGGTATAGCTGTGGATTTTAACTCCACTTGGTATGTAATTACAGTACAGTACTATAAAACACAACAAAATTTTAGATATATTCAAATGAAATATTTTCCATCATTATTGCTCAGAGTTGTAGAAACAAAAATATGTTTCCTTTGACTGTAGTTAGATATAGAGGTTTTGACCCTTGTGTTTGTAACTTGATGGTGGGTCAGAGTAAAACCTGCTTCTTTCTCTACTGCTCAACTTTGGAACTCTTTATCTTCTCATGTCTACCCTATCAACTACAACCTGACCATCGTTTGAAAGCAAGTCTTCTACCATCAAAAAGACTCTAAGACTTAATTTGCATTTCTTTTCATTTCTCCTCAATAAACTGTAACATCAGATCACCTGAAGAATCCTCACCCCCACCTTATTTCACCTAAAGATTAATCACCCTAACACTATTCTTCAGGTGCTCCATAACATATTTGTAATATGAGCTATTATTTGTAAAAAAAGTTCTTCCTTTTTTTAATAAATTTAATCTGTACCTGTACTATATATACTTTTCCTCTCACAGATATAGTGACAGTGTATCAGGGCTCCACCAAGATGACTTCACCAGCATGTTTCCGGCTCCAGTCTTGCATGGGTTGTATTCCATTACAAAGGGGAACCATCATCATTGGGTTTTTGGCCCTGGTATGTGCATTATACTGTATATCCTTCAAACAGTAGAATTGTTTTGCTTATAAAAGAATTGTACAATTACCCCTTGATAGGACATGGTGTTGCATTCAACTAAAATGAGTCCTAGCAAAACCATGTTCAATCATATTACAGTACTACTGAACAATTGGAATAAATTAAGATAGATAGCATTGGGCAGATTCTTAAAGGTTCTCTTCAGAGTTAAAAGGGCTTCTGGTTATTGAGAGTATATTGGTGAAGTTCTGTGAAGAGGTATGCTGAGATGGTTTGGGCATGTGAAGAAAATGGATGAGACCAATTGGGTCAGGAGGCCAAGAATAACTAGGGGAGAGGTTGTAAGAAATGACATTAGCATTAAGAACCAGACAAGACAGACTATAAGAGACCACGTTACACGGTTAACCAACTCAAGCATAGAAAATGACTGCAGAATGTTAATGAGGAGGATGATAACTGTACAGTATTGTATTTTAGATGGTAATATTGCTTTGTGCCAACTAAACTTCTGTGTAAACACTAGATTACTGTATATCTGTTTATAAAGACAAAAACAAATATAGATTAGAAATTTCCATATATAGCTGAGGAAAAGATTGCCATTTAAATTACAAAGACTTTTTTTAAGACACTACATTGTTTTACTGTCTTAAAACAGTTGGAGAGGATTGATGAAAAGTATTTTTACATTTTGGGCTATATGTATTTATGATGTATACATCATTGACAGGATTATGAAAGAAAGCATGTTTTAAAGTTGGAATACTTTACTTATTGAAATAGTACTGTATATCAAAATTAAGTGGATTAAAAGTATCATATCTGAAATGTGGAGGCAACTCTTAACGAGCATACCAAGGGAAAGGGTCAGGAAAATTTGATTGGTTTATGAAGAAAATTATTACCTTGTTATTATTCCCACAGTTTGGGTCATTGATTGAAATATTCAAGTGTATTCTTCTGATGGTGGACGTTGAGCTGTCTATGAAGCAGTGTCAGCTGAGAGCGAGCATGGAACGGAACAAACACTCCTCAGATGATGGCGATGATGATGATCACCTAATGCTTCGATCAGATGATGATGATGATGATGACCATGACCATGTTTCTAAAAACTGTTCAAGTGGACCTGAAATACACATATGTTAGTTTATTCTCCATATACATTTTTAACTCAGCTGCACAAAATGAATACCATACCCCAAGCAGTGTAGCAATCCTCCATTCTTGTTATTCTTGTTTAAAAAATTTGACTTTTCTTGTATTCAGTTTTTTAATTAGTTCTGTTACAGTGACCTTGTACGTTAGTTCTGTTTTGTTGTGAGACCCTTCACCTCAGAGAAAAGAATATGGATCCTTCACAGAAAAGTAGGATCAGTTTTCCTGGTCAGTGAGTAAGAGTTGTCTCCCCCTACCACTCCCTCTTTTCTAGCTATTTTACATATTTTATTTATTCAGTTTTTGTTTACATATACAGGTATGCATATTTACTGCAGTTAGATTTACAATCATCATTGTATCAGTGACATATGGTAGTGTTTCTCATGGCTCAGAGGGGGATGAAGGGTCTCTCTCTCTCTCTCTTTCTAATAGCATCCATACATTTATGATAATTTTGTCCAATGCACAGTATTTTTTTTTATTAAGATTTTCCAGGTTAATGTAACATATAAAATGATATCACAATTACATTAGATTAGACTTGATATTCCTGAATTTCACTTATTCACTAGCTATTTAGTAAATGTATATCGTAATCCTTGAAATGTAATTTATTGTACAGTACATTGGAGGTAAAACCACATTCACTCCCATATACTTATTTAAGATTGACTAAAACTCATAGAATGTTACATTATTCTATATTAGATTAAAGTAAATTTTCACTTAGTTTAGCTTCCATGCCATATTTTGCACTGTACACTATGTTGAATTTCATATTTTTACATTAAAAAATCAAAAGTTGTTAAAGAACTACCATATAAGATACTATAGTTTACTACTTGGAAATTCTATTGTTAAATCACTAGAAATATATCTTCATAATAAATAATTAACAAGACTTTGCATTGTGGGTTCAGAATCACCTTAAGATGAACCTGCCTCAGCCAGCATAAAGTTGTGATGTTGCCACAATTTTTTGTCATAAACTTGACTTATTTACATTCATGAAGTTTTTCTGACAGCAGTTTGCAACCTAATGTGTCAGGTTAGGTGAAATTAATACTGTTGTACAGGTATATCAATGGATGGGTACTACCATTTTTAAAACTTTGATGCATACTTTCTGAAATATAAGTTTTGTGCACTGTCACTATCATACAGAATGCTTCAAGTTATCATTATTATCATCAAAGACGAGTAGAAACCACATTACTTTCTATAGACATTTGTTATTATTTATATACAGGTACAGTGCTTATTGTAGTCATTGTTCTTAAATATTTATCATTTCTTCCTCTGTTCAGTCATGCCAAGAACCTAACCCCTCTTTTTCCTTTGAACTAAGGTGGTTTCTACATTCATGGGGTTTTCCAAGAACCTAACCCTTGCAAAGAATGAGTGTCTTGTATTTTTGGGATTTAAGTGAAGCTAAGGATACAGTAATACTTTGGCACCCAGAAAGTAATGCCTCACCTCCCACAGTTGCCATATATTTACATTTCCTGATATTTACAACCTGTAGGCTCAGTCAGACTCTAACCCTGCAGAATAGGTGGGAGTCTGTGTACAGTACTATTGTGTAAAGTAATAAGTAGCTATGGTGTGCAAACAAGTACAGTAGTCAAATTTTAGTTATGAAATACATGTTCTAAACAATTTAGGGTATGGTGTTATATATTTTCATTTTCCTTTCATTACTTTCAGTCAGATTTGCCATGTCCTTGAGGATGGTTATGTCTTTTGTCTACTTCATTCTGACTGCTCTGATGATTCTTGGAGCCAAAAAGGTAAGAATAAAATGAACTTTATAATTTTTTATGTAGTGTAGTGTAGTACTGAAAATGTAAAACAGTGTGTCAAAGTTTCAAAAGTTGGTTCTTAGTAAATCTTTCCAAAGCATTTAAGTCTACTTTTCTAGGAAAGTACCTGGCAACCAAAAGTATAGTTTATAAAATAAACTACAGTTTTAAGAAAGGTTTAAGTATTTTAAATTTCCATTCTGCGGTCCCCCCATTTTGAACCTTGACAGTTTGTTGTGTTTTCATACAAATTACTTTTTGTGCTGTATCAGAAAAAGATATGAATATACACTTTTAACCTTACTTCAACGAATGTTTATCTTTTCATTTCAGGGTAATCCCAGGTTGATGGCACCTTGGCTGTGGTGGCAATTGGCACAGATTACATTTTTCATCATAGCTGTATTTGGTCATTTTGCCAATTTTGATAATATCTTCTATGTCATCTCTATTGTCATTCTAGTTATATACTTCTTCCTCGTTGTTAACTCCTACTACTTACAGGTAAGCTTATTTGTTTATCTGTTTTTCTTTGTAATGACTCAGTACGTATGTGAAGTTCCTTGAGAAGGTAGTTATTATAGACTAACCTCCAGGCCACCATTTTAAAGACATATTTCTCCATCGTGCAGTGATCTTCACACTCATGATAACTTTTTCTTCTGTGTTTTCCTATCTGCTTCTAAGAGGCTCCATGTGAGTGAGTGAGTCGGTGGGTGGGCGAGTGAGTGGGTTTAGTATTTAACTTTAAGTTGGTAGTATTGAGATATTCAACCAGAAAATTGTATTTCATTAAACAAAGTGCAGATACAGTAATATACTTTAATGGTGTTTATAAGTTTATGCCTTTAGCAAGTTTATATATATATATATATATATATATATATATATATATATATATATATATATATATATATATATATATATATATATATATATATATATATATATATATATATATATATATATATATATATATTGTACAGTACTCAAAAATTTTTGCATTATTAATTTTCATCATTCTTTGGCATTTCAGCTTCTAGAGTCAACAATTCATACTGCAGACTTGAGGGTAGTAGCAGTGGCTCACCCCAGGATGGGTATGACACTGACCATCCCTTCACCAAGGAAAGATGACCTCCCACCACCATACCCAGGATTTGCCCCAGACTATAACACAGGTTTCAACCCTAATTATGTAACAGGAGTAATAGATGGTGCACAATATATACCAGGACAAAATATTTACCCCTCACAACCTCCTCCGTACTCAAGCAACAATCCATATCAGTCAGGACAGGTCGGTCAACCCATCCCACAGAACCAAGAACTTCATGCCAATGTTTCTGTAGTGAACAATCCCCCACCTAACAGTGGTGGAGAAGCTGCCCCACTGGTAGAGAAAAATCCTTTGCCACAGAATTAAGGTACATTCAGATTCTCAGAAAATAATTCTTTTTGAACTTTAGTACACATGTTAGCTGTTCACCTTTATAAAAATTCCACTTGCATTGCTACTTCTTGAACCAGTATAATTTAACTGGATGAAAGGATTTGGAAACTAGGTGACCACGACATGTTTTGAATATAATTGTTCAGGAAAATTATTACCAGCTAATCCTAACATTATACAGGTGTATGCATTCTCTGTCTTAAACACCCATATTACAGAACACAGTGGGGCAGGTTTCACTTGAATAAGGATGAAGTTTGATGGATACACATTTGAGAACACCTATTTTTCAACGGTAATCTGTCCGGATGTTTTATATTTTACAAAAATCTAATGCATACATAATCTTAATCTATTAAACATTTGTATCTGATGCAAATTCATTTTGTATTTGCAAGAGATTCAAAATGCATCAGAAATATGCTTTTAGATATCAATATAAAGTTTTAGTTGAGAATTTATTATTAGAAGAGTTGTGAAGGTAAAGATTCTAGTAAAAAGTTCCTATTTTGTCCCCTATTTCTGAAAAAGAGAGAAGCCTACAATAGCTCTATAAACACATTGACTTGAAATAGGAAGAGAAAAAAGGAAAAAATACCACCATGATAGTTGATATCACTTAAGTCATCATTCCAATTCAACTTGATGTTTTAATAATCATGAATATCTTATTAATATTACTTAAGGTATATGCAGTATGTCTTCAGCTATATGTAATCATATATTTGCTTGTTACCATCCTGTCATTCTTGTTGCCCTGTTACCATTTGTAGCCACTCATGATGCTTTTGTTATTCATTGTCATAGGTCTGAGAAAGTGAAGGACATTGCAGTACTTAATGATATGTTATTATAAAGGCGCGTGTATGTACAGTATATATGAACATTACCGTCATGGAGAGTAAATTTTAAATCTGAGCTACGATGTATTCATTGTGTATTAAACACCATCATCCTAGGAAAATTAAAACAAACATTATGTAATGGTTAGGTGCTGACATAGCTTCATGATGCGTCCAATCCTGAACTTTCCAACTGGTAATCCTATTAGGACGATTCCCACAACTGTTGCGTTTCGACTTTTCCCACCTATTTCTAATGATTAGGCTTGGTTATATGGGTCTCTAGCTGGCCTCGTAACTGAGGAAAGAGTGGCTGCACCTTTAGAATACAAAACAAGTACGGTGCTGTAAGTGAGCAATTACTGAGCATCAAAATTATGTCAAAGGTGGACATTAATACCCCTTAATACACATGTGTTCTCTCACATCACATCTACAATAAATACTTGAGTAACTGCTAAAACATCAAGCTCAGTAAGATGGGCAACTATAAATAGCAAAGTTATATAAATCAAAATATAGTACTCTTACAAATGAATAAAATTTAAATGAGGTAGCAGAATGTAAAATAATGAACGATGCTGATCATTGCCCCAAGATAGCCGTATAGTAGCGATCGTATGGCTCCATTTTTTTATTTTATTTTTATTTTTATTTTTATTATTTTTTTTAATAAAATGTGTTTTAGAATAGCCAGTAGTGAATTAGAACCATCAGATATTCTTTAAGATTTTTTTGCACAATCCTGAAAATCCTTCGTTTGGGCTGTCATCCCAAATTTTCAAGCAATTACTGCAATAGGAGAGTTACAAAAGCACCCCTAGAAGAAAGAGCACATCACTAAGGTGAGTTATAAAGTTCTCACTAAGTACTGAGTATTCCAGTGTGTGTGAACTTTTTCAAGTTAGGCTGAGATTCTTGCTACCATTCCAGTTGAATATCCCACTACAGGTATAAGTTTTGAAACTGGTTGAATATACGTACTGTACTGTATTACTGTGTAGTTGAGTACAGTATACTGTATACAGTTTAATTTAGAATAACTTTTGTTGTATTATTATGTTAATAGGTCGTTATTCAGTATTAATACAGGTTGACAATCCTTTATCCGAAATCCTTGGGGCCAGAGGCATTTCGGTTTTCGGAATTTTTCGGTTTTCAGAATGGTTAGGTTTTTTTTTTTTTTTTTTGTGTGTGTGTGTGTGTGTGTGTATTAGCCCACCCGGGCATAGATCACTGACCCACATTGGGGCCTGGGGGTCTAAAATATAATTAAAATTATAATAATAATAATAATAATTCATAGGTCTAGGTCGTGTTTCTCACTTTTGATCTTTTATTCATTCTTGTATTTCTTTACTGTATTATTATTTTATTATTACAGTATTATTGTTGTTATTATTATTATTATTAATTTTATTATTATTATTATTATTATTACAGTATTATTATTATTACCGGTATTATTGTAATCATTATTTTATTTTGGTGTATAATTATTAAAAATTTTATTTACTATGAATAATTATTATTATTATAATTATTATTACTATTACATTTTTGCCCCCCAGGCCCCAATGTGGGTCAGTGATCTGTGCCTGGCTGGGCTAATAATCCCTGTAAAAAAAAAAAAAAATGCCCCACAAAAAACTTTCGGTTTTTAGAGCTTTTCGGTTTTCGGAATTTCGGATAAAGGGTTGTCAACCTGTAATAAAGAAAAGATTATTAAGATTTATGAGCATTGGAACAGTGTGTCAAAAGATATACTGTACTGTACTCTGTAGTAAACTTCATTGATACCGTGTGTGGTATGGACCTACGTGATTCATACATTATGAAAGGGTATGAAACATTTTTGTATTGTTTTCAGTCTATGCCATAATTAGAGCAGTATAAAATCAACTAACTATCCTAAATAAAATATGTAATACTGTACAGGACTGTTCTCTGGTTTCTGCTGCAATATTATCTAGTCAAAGATGCAAGGATGATCTCCAGAAATAGTACAATTATTTAAGATTACAAATTTTTCTTATGGAAGAACAATTGTTATCACATTCATCATATTTGATTCATAACTAAAACTAAATCCAGAAAATCTCTAAAAGTCAACTCCTGAGGTAAGCAGTTCTCTTATTTACCTGCAGTTATCACTTTCAAGTATGGAGGTTATTAATATTTTCCAACTTTAATTTTGTGGATTATATTTTGCAAAAGTGGCTACTGTATCAGTTAAAAATAGACAAGTGCCGTCCACAGTCATTCTTGCAGATGAACCACGTGATACATCTTCATACTGGTTTTTATTAAAGAATATTGTGAAACTTACCAAAATTTAGAGTTGTTATTGAAATATGATAATTAGTGCAGCTGTTATTCAGTATTTAATTTCTTAGTAGTTGAACTGATGGTTCTTTGACACAAATGAACCTCCAGGATTTGCTTCTTACACACACACACATACTTAGTAATAGACTAAGCAAAGGATAAAGTTTATTTATAGACATTGAGAAGGATCTAATCCTAAAATAACAAGTAGAAATAAATTGCATTTGTCCCATTTTTATTACTGTATTATGGTTATACAGTAATCCATCTAAATACAGCTAAATTAATCCATTCATTTTCCAGCACCTTTTGATACATATTATGCTTGTAAAACTTTAATTATCATAAAAACACTATACTGTCTTATATAACATCAGTACACCATGGCAGTATCAGATATTTCCAGTCTTATAGATAATTTTAATACTACGTAGCAGACAAATAAGGGAACTGTGCAGTGTATATAATTATTGAAAAGATTACCGGTACTCAATGGCAGGATTACAATGTGGAGAAAGTTCTTTATACTGGACTCTACATTAAATTTCCAATGAGAATGTTTCAATGTAAATGCAGTGTACAACATATATACAGTATAAAGTATACATAAAGGAAAGAGAAGGAAGTAGTATGTTGCATCAATTAGAACTTGGTATATTTTCTTACTCATTATGTTGAAGGTTAAAGTTAATCTGAGTAACAGTATACAGTACAGGGTAATATATTTTTTTCTTCTTGGCTTCCAACAGACTTGTAAATTGTTATTTTAAAACAAAAGCCTTTAATGCATGATGGTGAGAAGGTTCCTGTCACTCGTGATGGGAGTCAAATTAAAAAGTTGATGTCCTTCGTTTTCTTGCAGTTTCATCCCTAATATCAGTATTATGGGCAGTATAGTAGGTGTTATACAGTGTATTTAAATGTTATATATATATATATATATATATATATATATATATATATATATATATATATATATATATATATATATATATATATATATATATATATATATATATATATATATATATATATATATATATCTATATCTGTAAGAGCACTTTGCAGTGAATTCAGATAATTACTTATGCTGTATACAGTTACAGCCTTTTATCAGTGTTTCTCATGAGTTTCTTACCTTCATTTTTGTGAAGGTAGTACACTCAGATTTTCTCTGATCCAAAGGCCTTTGTCTCTGTACTCATTGTCAGATCAAGACTGTGTTCTCTTTGTGAGTTTGTAGCGTCAAACAACAGCAGTTCATGAAATATGTACTGAAGACTTGTAACTGATTATCATAAATGGATTGTTGTTTATTCTGTTATATCGTATAGCTTTTGAAAGTGATGTCTTGGACGGGTGTGCTGAGGAGTGTTTATGTCAGTTATGTTCTGTCCCAATGAAAAAGACATTATATAGTATTAAATTTAGATTCTTGGGGAGATAATGTCTGCTGTAACCTAACAAGATCTGGTTGAAGAAAAAATATTTTGTGAAGTTAACACCTACAATATATAATCATAAATATATGAATTTGCCTGTTAAAACCATACCAGTGGAATTTTGTGGCTTTTAGGTAATGATTGCACAAACTGGTACAGTATTGTACAGTGTATATAAGTACCATATGCCACCCTACAGGTTTATAACATTTCTAATCTATTCATCTTTCATTAGGTAAATGCAAAGCTATACGGTGTTTTATTGTGATTTAAAATATTTGGGTGTAATTACGAATACAATACTGTATATAAGTTATAATTTGTGTAAGTGTTTAAAGTACTGTACAGGTAAAACTTACCTTACACAGTATTGAAAAAAATATTGTGCTCTAAATGTCATAATAGAGGACTTTGCACTTTTTTCTTGTGAATTTTGCTTAATTGCCATTTAGCACTTTTTGGTAAAATTTAAATATGTCTTTCAAATACTAGTCTTTTGCTTTAAAGATGAAAATTACTGTTATGACCAATGCCTTTTTATGCTTCAGTTGATATTTTATATAAAAATTATTTATATACTGTACCCTGTATATAGTAAACAATACTGTATATGTTGAATACATTTCATATTAAGATACGTACACTTTCTTAGTACAGTATGAAGGGGTATTTGTTTCTAAATATTTACATTGCAAAGTCTCACTCTTCACCCAGTACCTGTTAGATTACACATATGTAATTTATGTACTGTACAGTAACTCCTACTGTAATTGTAGTTTATATTCCCAAAGTGTTGCCTTGCATGTTGCATAATGTACAGTAGAATTATTTATCTCGTGCCCTTTGATCAACAGTGTTTACCTCACCTCGCTGCACCTATACTGCTATAAGAGATGTTTCATGAGCTATTAGTAATACAGGGTATTGTCATAAAGACTTACAAATATATGTTCAATCTAAACTGTTTACTTAAATATTAATAATATATTTCACACATATGTAAAGAAGCTAAAACAACTATCTGTGCATACTTTGTGGGAAACAATATGAGACCATGGACGATAAATATTGTATTGGTATATGAAGGCTGTCACTAGTCGCATCTAAAATTTTGGAGCATATCGACCCTCACCTGCATAGATACAGTTGTTTTAGCTACTGTACCTGCAGCATGAACTCTTGTAAGCTTTTAGGACACCAATGACTTGGTACTGTAATGACTTAGAAGGAAGCAGTCGAGTAGTTTCCAGAAAATACTTTCATTAACCTTATGCAGCTAATTGTCTTTCTTTTTTTTTCTCTTGTCTTTCATAGATGTGCATTTGTCTGTATATCTGTCTGACTATTCCCAGACAAATTTAAACAGTTGGATGGTACTTAAGTTGCCATTCATTGTAAGAAAGTATAATTAAGGAATTGTGTACTTTGCAATTCACTTTCATTACAGTGAAGGATTTTTCCAAAATATTGTGCACATATACTGTATAGCTGTGTTCAATGAAATTGAAGACAATTTCTTATAGGAGATATTTGGCCAGTAAATTTATAAGTAACCTGTCACCTAGTTGAATTACCAAAATTAGAGGCATCAATAAAATGGTTTAACTGCTCCTTCGACCTTATGAGTACAGTACAGTACTACCAAATCCATAGGCTTCTTATACCTGTAGGATTCTGGGTATGAAGTTATATTGACTTATGTCAAACTGAATTTATTCACATAAGGTTTTGTCTACTAACTTTCTGACAGCTAGATGACTTTACAGTACAGTATTCCCTAAACCTATTCAGTTGGTAGTGGGGATTAGAATATATATGAATTAACAAACATAAACAATACAGTCCTGTGTATGTTTATATATATATGATAAGAAAAAAAAAGATGGTAATAATAGTACTACAGTACAGTATACAGTATTTATGTAGTGTAGTGTGTAACAGATCTTAGAGGACATATTTAGTGTACAAATGGCTTGACCTAAGATCACTCAGAGTGAGAGGCCACAAGAACAATATAAAAGAGCAAAATTTTGTTTAACCCTTAATAGCACTTTAATGAAGAGACTCGGCTGACCAATACAATACCTGCTGTTTGTAGCTGTAATAAAGAATTACCGTATAATGTATTGGCCTGAGAAGTGATAAATACATGGTAACATATGGTGCTTGAAAACAAATACATTTTGTGAATTAAATATATTGAAGATGTATTTATCTCATGTCCATTATGTAGTGTTTGGTAGAGTTTATCTAATACTGTACCAGCAAGCCTGTCATTATGCTTGACATTTTCTCATCAGGACTACAAAAAGATGTAATGATTTCTCTTACTGTTGTCTTGATTCTTTACAGTTCATTGGTTCTCAACCTGTGGTCTACAGACCGGTGCTCGTCCCCAGCTTAAGATATACCCGTCCATTGCTTATTTTGTTTATAATCTCTTGGTAAAACATAATGCTCCTAAACTTCGTGATCATTTAATAAATATATTTTGCTCAATTAATTGGTAAAATTTATTGTATATTTATCTATGACAACTGTCAGCTGACTTGGGTGGCCTGGCACTTTACGAATTATTCTTTAGTCAGACGGTAAGAATGTCTTGCATCTCATTTTATTATGATGGCCCTGTACATATTACACTGGAGCCAAACTGTTGAGCTGCTACCAATGTTCAGTAAAATAAATGTCTTAAAGACATTCTTTGGTGTAGTTTTTGAGTCTCAGGACCCTAACCCCATCTTTCATATTGTAATTTCTGGGATGATAATTCGCGAAAACGACATTTCGCTGTCATTGTTAGTCCCAGTTTCGTGGAATACCGAGGGCTTACTGTCCAGTATTTGGACTGTAAATTGTAAATAAAAGTATTTACAATTACCAGTCAGCATTTTTTCTCACTCCACTGGTCTGTGAAGTGGGAAAGGCTGGGAACCACTGTTTTAGATTAATAAAGAATTTAAAGTTGCCGTCTAATTTGTATTCGGGTTGTACGTAAGTGCATTAAATAAAAAAACAAAAATAAAGTACAGTAAAAGTCAATTTCTTTAACTCGTGTAAAATAGAGCTGTTTTTCAGTAATTACCATAGTTCTTAGTTATTAAGTCTGTAAATACTTTTGCTGGGTCAGAAGTGGAACCTGGCATGACCCTTAACAACTCAAAGATTGCCAACTGAATGTGGCAGTACATTTTCTTTTTATACATTTTTGTATGTACTAGCATTTTTATGCCCCCTGCACAGCAGATGAGGCATATTGGTGTGGCCATCCATATATTTCTTGTCTGTCCATCCATTTTAATCTTGTATACACGTTGTATTATCTCACGACTGGGAAAATAAATATTGACCAAATATTTACCCAAAGTAGTATAGTGATTTATATATAAAGATGTACGATGAAAGACAAAAGTTGTGTCGTGAAATTTGGTGAAAACATATGCCGAAGGGCTAAAGTTTTGGTGCGCTCTGCCTTGTGGTAGGAGGCTCTCATAATGTTTCACGAGTTATATTTAATCTTCGAACAAAACATCGACACGACTTTTGTCTTTGATTGTACACCATACTAATTTTTAGAGGTAAAAATCACAAGGTCATGTGTACTAAAATGCTACTAAATGCTTGTGTACAGAATATCTGAAGACTGGGTGAATGGATACAGTATTCATTAAACTTGTACTGTACTGTACTACAAATAATGAATGGAAAGTTCTTTACTTTACCTTTTTAATTTTTGAGGTCATGTGGATTGAAATATAACTGCTGTACTGTACTCGTGTGCACAATACTTGGACTGGGTGAAGAGATATTAACCAAACCTTAATCGCATTATACTAAGTTCTACAGTACCTGTAATCAGTGTTTGGGGGTCAAAGGTCAAATATAAGTGTACCAAAAGGCTTCAAATAAATTTTATGTTCACTGTATCTTGATGTAGGGTGACAAGACAAACACCACTGCTCTGTTCATCAAAAAATGATGGTGTGATCACAATAGAATCTGTTAAAATCAGACCAATTCTTCAAAACAATTATGTTTAAACACCACACAAACTTAGGTTCTTCCATAAGTTTGCTCCCACGTTGAATAGGGCATTTACCCACACCTGTACAGCATTACAATCTCTGCTTGTATCAGATGACATTTGTTGTGGGTACAAGACCAAGTGTGTATTCTGCAAGTTTCTTTTTGTTTCTGTTGTAAGTTCGAACTGAACAAAAACATAAATCAATCCTCAACAGTACTTCTGTACTTAGTTCTGTATTTTTTAATCCAAAAAATTTATACTGTATGCCAGTTCCACAACATGTCAATCAAGGGATGACCAGCACATTTTAAATAGTAAATATTAATAAAAGTAGTGTGATTACTCAGCTAGTCCGGTGAGTCAGTCATTGTGACTGCTCCCTCAAATTTACACCATACATCTTAAGTGACAGGGAGGGAGATATAAGTACTGTATAGCTACAGTTTATTTCATACCAGTATTGATGATTTACCATGTAATATAGTACTGTACTGTATGTACCATGAAATATTAGTAAGTGATAAACTACCCTATTAGGTGTTGTATGTTGTTCATGTGATTTTCTTGCAAGCTCAGGACTGTCACAGTTCATTGGGGATGATCCTACATTGTTACTCAAATTGAGATAAAAATCTTAAAATGCACTTAATCAAATAAGACTAAAGTTTAGTGCTATAATATGTATTCTCAAAGTACAGTATAGTTCATCCATTTTAAGGTACAAAGATTGTTCACCTTGGCTGGGGAAAAAAGGTTCAAATTCCCCATTGTTTTAGGAAAAGGTAATGAAGACTAAAAAGTATGGGTATGTACAGTACAGTACTAAAAAAACACTTTACTGTTTCATGAAGAATTGTAAAATTGTATGCATTTCTACAAACTTATCTCAGTGGTATACCATTACAGTATCCTGTTTACCAAAGGTATAATATCCAGCTGTGTTCATCTCTTCCACCTTTGTACGACATCACTTGAGCTATTCACTTTTCATGTCAGATTCGGAATTCAAGTATGGTACAGACTGTCCCCAATTTTGAACTAAAATACAAATATTTCTCTTCTGATGTACATTATTCACTGTCCATTGAGAAACTTAAAAAATATTTGAAATTTTAGATGAAATTTTTTTCATGTTGGGCTCAAGACAGATCTAAATATTTGTAGTACAGTATTCTATACATACGTACTATACTTTATATCCACACCAGTTATGTGCAGGATTGTGTAAAAATAAATTCCTTTAATTTGACAAAGCACAAACTTTATAGATTGGACACTGGACTGATACTGTACAGTAGTTAACTGGCCCCATGGACAGTTAACTAAATAGCTTCCTTTATTTGAGTTAAACTCTTACATGCATTGAAAACTGCTGATAATATAGGTAATGCATAAGGTTCTGCAAATCACTATAAACACAGTAACTGTTATATATATAAAAACTGAGTTACTACAAATTCTTCGTACTTAGCTATTTTAAAGCACATGCAACACGATCAGAATGCCTAAACGTACAGTAACTGTACATGCATTCATTTGAAAATTTGATTGTTGCTGTAGAGTAACTCACTGTATTCTTTTAGAAATTCTGTATTTACTGAAAATTGTGTTGTATACAGTACATACGGTATACAGTACAGTATACTGTATGAAGTTTTTATGTATTCGATGTATTTTAGTAGTTTATGTACACAATTTGCATCATGTTAACAGTATATCTGATAATACTGAAAAATAATGGTAGCTAGCAACTATTATCCTTCTTGACTGTGCCTTTTGGTCACGACCAGCCAAACATAGATTGTACGTTGCCATACTTTAGAATACAATAATGTAATATTAAGAGTTATCTGAGTTGTGGATTTTTTAACTCATTACAGGTACAGTACTATAAAAATATTTTATCAGAAATCTTAATGTCACCACCTTGTGTATGTAAATTGATTATTATGAAATTCTTTATACCTGTGTGAATATTACAACCCAGTACACTTGTGCTTTACCAGACCTCTAACCCTTTCTTATACTCTCTCTCTCTCTCTCTCTCTCTCTCTCTCTCTATCTATATATATATATATATATATATATATATATATATATATATATATATATATATATATATATATATATATATATATATATATATATATATATATATATATAATATATGTATATATATATATATATATATATATATATATATATATATATATAAATCACTGTGAGGTGTGGCGTGATCTAGGTATATGCTGATATACAAGGAAAGAAAAGAAAACACGAAGTTCCCAGCGCTTCGTATATACAGTTGTCCCCACTTAGCAGCAGTCAATTGAACCCAGAGGTCCCGCGTTAAGTGAAAACGCATCAGAAATCTTGAAAATATCACCACCTTGTATATAAATTGATTATTATAGAAATTCAGCATACCTGTGTGAATATTTACAATAGTACAACTTAGCTACGGGAGGGAGGCGGGCGGGTGGCGGTCAAAATCTAAAATAGCATCCGAGCGGACACTGGCATTGCGTGGAAAAATCAGCGTTAAGTGAAAGTTCAGCTGGCAAGGCACCGCGTATATGCAGCGCGTTAAGTGGCCGTTAGCGTGTCTCAAAGATGTGAATTACAAAAGCGCTTAGGAACTTCGTGTTTTCTTCTTTCTAGCAGATTTATCAGCATATATATATATATATATATATATATATATATATATATATATATATATATATATATATATATATATATATATATATATATATATATATATATATATATATATATATATATATATATATATATATATATACACACACACACAGTGACCCTAGTTTAACTGAATACCTCGGTTAAATGTAAATTTCGATTAACGAACTGCCTTCCATAGATCTTCAATTACGGTTCACTAGTTCTTACGATTGACCTCAACATGTTTTAAGCTTGCACTGACGGGCAACCAGCTTTAGTATCAGTCCGCCAATACATTAATCGGTTCTGGGCTTAAATTCTACTATTTTAGTAAATATCGAAGTTTATATATTCAATAATTTTAAAGAATTTTAATATTCATAGTCATTTTAACAATTATTAGAACAGTAAAAAAAGTGACTAGTTTAATGCGCGGCATCCAGCCTCTCATCACAGCAGGAGTTAGTCTCTCTCTGTTTTCACTGGGTAACATCTTGTTGAGACTCTCTTCAACTATACCTTTTTTTTCTGTGTTTCAAGCAAATTATTGGTCATTTGAAATATATTTTACATATTGACAATATATAATGCAGTGCAGTGTTGATTAAAAAATAATCTTGAATTACACCAAGGCTAAAATTTTATGGGTGAAATAGGCATGCAGGTGACTTCTCTTCACCCAATGCCTTCTCTTCTTCCTTCTCCACCCTCATTCTAAATCCCATCATCATCATCCAGGAGCCTTCTACATATCAAAGTAAGTGAACTTTTCTACCATTTTTATTAGATTAAATTGAGCGGAACAATCCAAAACCCACTGAAACAATGGTTTACAGTTAACAAACGACCTTCTGACATTGGTTAGATTAACGAGTACTATATATATATATATAATATATATATATATATATATATATATATATATATATATATATATATATATATATATATATATATATATATATATATATATATATATATATATATATATATATATATATATATATATATATATATATATATATATATATAAATATAGCTACGCGGTCCCATTCCCAGCGTTTCCCACGTTCATGGTGCCTGCCCAAAACCGGGTCTCACATTCTGGCAGCGTCATACCCCTTCTGGCAGGAAGCGGCTGGCGGGCAGCGCCATTGCGGATCAAACCTCCGCCCTCTCCACGCCCATGTTGTGTAAGCGGCCACTCGAGCAGTGCGCCTAAATGTGATCATCAAGCCGAGTTCTTCACCCGCCACCCACCACAGCCGGCCCAAGTCAGTGATAGTGATAATTAGTGAGGATATGGACTTTGAGGGGTTTGACAAAGAGGCCCTGCAAGCCTCTGTGATGGATAGTGATACAAGTGATACAAGTGATACAGGTGTGGGCCAATAATCTGCCCTCTGCCTCGGAACCAACCCCCCGATCCCCGTGTGCCCAGCCATCTTTTCTACTAATGTAAGTGTTAAAAAGCCTAATATTATTGATATTTCTCTTAATTATTAATTGTGTGTGCATACCATCATAAATTTAAGAAGTTATTTTTACTACAACATAGGTATTGTGTCTGAAAAAGTGGAGTTTGGGGGTCAGCCCGGTCTCTATTTCAATTAATCCCATATGTTATGTTGTTCACTTTAAGCGTTTCTCACTTTCCGCGGTACCCTGTGGGTTGAATTAACCGCGTAAAGTGAGGGTTGACTGTATATATATATATATCCTTCGATATACGAACATTTGAGATACAAAAATTCAATTATACAAATTTCCAAAATTTGCACCACTATTTTGAGTTACAAAAATTTCTCCCTCTTTTACGAATTTGGGCCCGGGCCAAATTTCAAATTTCACGCACCTGGAAGAGATCCTCAGACATGTATTCTAGTTTGCTGATCATACCCCTTCCTCCTCGCATCTCCTACAAGCCTGCGTCATTTTACCCTCCATTTGCTGTGTATGTGAAGTGATTTTCTTTATCTGTGTGTATTCTTGCCATCTTTTCATTATGGCATCCAAGTTGTTCTGCTGAATCTTCAGCTACCAGAACTACACTGAAGAAACCACTAAAAGCTGTGACTCTTGAGACAAAGCTGGAGGTAATTAGCCGTCATGAACACGGTGATGGCCCGACCAAGATTGGGAAAGATCTTGGTCTCGCTACTTCTACTGTGGCAACAATTTACAAGCAGGCTGAGGACTGTGGTGTCCTTGGCAGATGGCAGTGTTGAGGTGGACAACCCTCCTCATCTCACTGAGTAAGGCCCTTACTCAGTCCACCCCTTTGTGGTGGGTGAACCCACACTGCCCTCCCATAATTTATACAGGATTGTAATTTTAATTTCATGTGTTAGGTAGTACAGGTAATTACATATTTTAGGTAGTAAAGTAGAGTATGTACAGTAATTGTGTACAGTACTATTTATCATTAGTTTGGTTGGCTGTTCTTGTTTCTGAACCGGTTTCATGTTTTGGGGGTTTTCTTGTTATTGGGGAACCGAACCCTATTTTACCCATATGTTTTTTATTTGATACGAAAATTCACTTAATGAATGGTTTTCAGGAACCTAATCTGTTCGTATATTGAGGGAGGGATATATATATATATATATATATATATATATATATATATATATATATATATATATATATATATATATATATATATATATATATATATATATATATATATATATATATATATATATATATATATATATATATATATATGGCATTAGCAATATCATTGTTAATGGTATCCATAAGTTTATAAAAAAGTGATGGTAAGTACAAGATTATTGATATCGTATACAGTACTCTACTGTACAGGACCTTACTGTATTCTGTAGTTGTGATTTGGTTATATAAGTATTTACATGTAGCATATTGAGTTTAATTTGGTGTATGAGAAGCAATAAGAAATACTAATTTGGTGTATGGGAAACACTAACAATACTGTACAGGGTATCTGGTTGGGTTGGTGTAAAAGAAGCAACAGCAATAACCATTGCACACAAATCTACTGTATTGTTTATAGTTTTCATATATTCAGGGTTTTTATATTATATTTTATTAGTACTGTATTAAAAAATTTTCATACAGTTTAAATGATGTCCATAGTAAATTTAGGATCTTGGAGTAATATGAATAATGATTCTTCAGTGTAGACAACTTAGTGTACCTCTTAACATTACAATGCTAATTCACATCACAAGGGATGTTATTATTCAATATTTGGTGTTATGTATCACTAAAACTTCTCATATCACTATAATGTATCATTAAAATATTTATCTTTATCTTTACTGTATACTTTACCTTGTAAATTAAAAGTTTTGCCATTTTTCCACAGCTAACGTGTTTTAAGTGGAAAAGTGAAAGTGGGTCCCATAGGTATGACTGCCCCAAGTACAGTGTGGATGCAGCACACCATATACCTGGTACAGTACCAAGCCTTTGGCACACAAGGTGGCAGTGTGGCTGGCACTTTACTTTATTGCCTTCACTCTCCCACCTTGTCAAGTTGGGTTTTAAATAACCAAACAAAACTATCAGTGGAGATGTACAGTATATTACTTTGCACTAACAAATTATAGTTGCAAAGTACTACAGTACTGTACAAAAATATTTGCAAATCTTAATTGTCTAAGAATTCTGTTATTGTACAACAATGTTTTTTGACATTTGTTTGGAATACAGTACTGTAATATTATCTCATTACTGCATGGTCTACAAAAATGACAATAAAAAATGTCACAACCATTGACAAAATAGAAAGGGCAGGAAATCAACTCTTAACTTTATCTATTATTTTTAATGAATCTTTATTAATGTCATATCCTGCCATAGAGTCAGGTGGGCCATGCAGAACCTCCATACATCTCAGAGTAATTATCAACACTTCCTTCTTTATCTCATGAATCCCTTAGTCAGTCAACCTTTATTTTGTTTGCCCCTTGTACTTGACTCCAAATTATGTCATTAAAATAGACTCAAGATTCATTTGGGCCTTGAAAAGACTTGCAATCTTGATAATGTTTAAATATTCCCAAGACCTGGAAATGAAAATGTTTCAAACATCCCTGTAAGACCATGAAAAGTCTACAGTACCAGGTACTGTATATGATTAATATGATATGACATCTATCAAACAATTTGCATAAAATTCCCTGTAGTTTAGAAAATATAAAACAAAGGGTTGAATTATATGGCAGAGGAAAGATAAAGATATACTAACCCGGGACACTTGTCATAGCCTCACCATCCCCATGTCTCTGTTACCATCATACATCTTCAAGCTTGTTAATGATGCCCATTTTGTTAGGTGTTAATGTGTTGATACTACCCAATAAAACTACTGTACTTGTGAAATATTTGTCAAGAAAAAGAGCTGCTGCATTATTAATGTAAAAATATATTCCAATTACCAATAAAGTAAATTGTCAATTGATTATCTAGAATAAAGAGCATTCACCTGAATACTGTACAGTAAGTTTAGCTCATTATTCTATGTCCATGGATTCATACAGGTTAGCAAGTCTAAGCTTCAGTAATGGATTGTTCCGTAACATCTTACTAAAAATTTGTTGTTGCTGTTCAATAAAGTCTTCAATATGGCCATCTGTGGCAACAGTAAAATCTGGGATTTCATGGCTCTGTGCTACAAGAATAGGAATAAGAAATGATGACATTATCCAGCCATATACAGACTTATTGTGGAACTCTTTTGTAATATCTAACAGAGTGAAGGGCATGACTGTGCCTCCTCCTTCTATAACTGCTTTAAAGGAAGCATGGTACTGACCAAGGAATTCCTCTAGTTTACCAGTTCTCTCTGGTTCATCAATGCTTGAGAAAAGTAAATAACTTAAGTCAGTGCCAAGGGATGACTTGCGGCATATCTGCAGGTCCAACAGTACCACCTCCACTGGTTGGCTCTCCTCATTGTATCTGTGGCATAAAACAATACAGGTCATTAATACCTGTACTGTAAAATAAAAAGATTTTTCTGCTGCCTAAATACAAGGGATATACTGTATGCCTACTTAAGATACTAAAATTATAAGATCATGCATACCCTATATCTTTTCCTATGCAGTACAATAACCAATCTCATAAAATTCCTACCTCATACTGTACTATATTACTACAGATAAACAAAATTCTATAGAGTTAGAAGCATCACATGATGTACTTCCTCATTCTAGTTTTACACATAATTCTTGGTCTTTCTCTGTCCTATCTCCCTTATTTATGCATTCTTTCTGCCTCCAATATCGCTTTAGGCTTTATCTTCTCAAAATGTCATCCTCTCACTGCATTTTTAATTATCACTACCGTGTTCACTTATATTCCCCGTGTCTTACTTCCGTAGTTACCAACACCTAATGTACAGTATCTGTCCACACACCACTGTGTGAAACATTATGGGACTACGGGTGATAGATATGGGACATGCAGTAGTGTTCCTGTACTGTCTATGTATGTACAATACAGTCAAAGAAAAAAGACACATTACACTTACTGTGCCTAATGTTCTGAAACTCAAGACAAAGAAATTTTGGTAAAGTTCCCATTCAGATTCGAATCTCGAAGCTTCACTGTCTCTCTGCCCAAATTCTTCGTCATGGATTTCGGAATACTGTACTGTATAACACTAATGGGGTGCAACTTTTTTCTTTGACTCTACATAATGAACTAATGTGAACCTGCATAGCAATTTTACTGGATAAATATATACTGTATACAGTATCTATGTATGGATATTATTGCTATACTACTGTATATATAAACAAGTATTTACATACAGTATACAGTAAAGTACATATATATTTCTGCAAATAAAAATAAAAATGAGAATTGATCACAAAACTGTTCTGCACTACTGATTAGAATATATTGTAGGGGACACCTTACAAAATCTAAAGATCAAGCACTCTTTTCTGATCCATACATTGATTGGCATCAGCAGTTAGCCAACCATGGGCGAGATCACGGTCAAGCACTCTCTCCTGATCATTACGCTGATTGGCTATCGGACCAGCCGGGCACAATGCCATTAGACCAATCACAGACCACCACTCGGCTATATAAATTGCACGGCAGCAGCTAACTTTACATCATTCCTCTCTAGCCTCAGCAAGCAACACCTCTCTCCCAGCACCAGATTTAACTGCAGCTTCCAGCACTTCACTGTAATTCCATAAACTTTATTTTTGTACAATGAGAGTTTATCTTTTCCCATCTGCTAGTACTTGAGCATCACCATACCGTAGTGTGTATTTATAAAGAACTAAAGAGAAAAGTCAAACACACTACAATATCAACTTGCTAATACCTGTACTGGTAATTTTAAGTACAGTATAGTAATGTACTCTCAACACTAACCTGAACATCATGTTGTTTGTGAAACAGTCTCCATGGCATACTACATCAAACTGACTACTTGCAATCTGCTCTTCTACTACACCCATAGCCCGAGGAGCGACATCCTTGTACCACTTTGCTATTTTTTCGTACCCTATAGCCTTTGCCAGACCTGAGGCAACCGTCAAGGAACCTGTAATCAGGGCATCAAACTCTTTTCTTGTTCTTTCTGAATAATTAAACCATTCCCATGTAAGGAATTTAAATTTCTGGGTCAAATCCTGTTTTGGTGCTTTAGCTTGTAGCTGATGAGAAGCAGCATGCAATCTTCCCAACTCTTGCAGAACAAGAATTGCATGGTGGACATCCAAACCCTTAGTACGATCATACATTTTAAACCCCCTGGGTCTTAAATCTTCCAGAAATAGCTGATTTTGACCTTCTTCCCACCTTGAATGGTAACAAGAAGGTAGTAGTAGAGGCTTTTGTCCAGCAGCTGAGAGTTCTGCATTTATTTCTGACAGTAATTCAGTGTAAAATAGCCCTTCCTTGTTAAATACCAAATTGTCAAACTCAGAGGGTAATCCATTTTCTCTTTGTGGTTTCAGCTTTACAACGTAGGTCACTTCCTGGTTAACTGTAGCTTTACAATACTTGACTGTGACACTACTGATAAAACTGGTATAGTTATTACCCTTCTTGTTGATGTCTTCTGTTGTCCAAGATAACAACTGAGCTTCATCTCCTTTGTCCAGTCTCAAAGCTTCTTCCACAAAGGATTCCCTTATGACCTTATGAGAAGACATGACTAGACAACTTACTGATAATATGTCATCAGCTAAAAGGTTAGGCCATACGATCTGCCACTGAAACGAGAATATTGTACAGTAAATTACAAATGACAGTCAACTGAATAACCAAGTTGTGAAGAAGATACATTAAGTACAGTACAAAAACTTAGGATAAATGAGTAGGTTAGGTGTCCAACCCTTAGTACGTATTTTGAATTTCAACAAGAAACTTTCCGTGATCATTGATTTTTAGTGTTCTTACGGTAGGTAATCATTGTGAGATGGTGACCATACTACAACCACCATACTCAAACATATAACTACCAAACTGTGTAAAAAAAAATGTTAGTGGGGAAGGTTATAAAGTATGGGGATAAAAAAACAATTAACTCTTACCTAACATAGAAACTTTTTTTTATCTTACTCATTATTTCTGTCATTCTACCCACAGTTAGGGTAAGGGAGTACAGTACTGTATCCGATTTATAGCCTAAAATATCCACCACTGAATTATGAATACTGTACTGTAAAAATTCGAAAATTAATAATCCTGGCAATTTCCCTAAGTTCACAGTACTAAGGATTGGCTCCATTTCTATAAAAATTACCAAACTTACTGCACTTATCTTACAGCTATACTCTATATATTCTTAGCTTTAATGTGTATCCAAGTAGTGTACAATACATACATTACTGTACTTACATTTAAAACAAAAGTAAGATTGTCATCCAATTTTCAAGCAAAGAAAATTTTTAGAAACAAAGCATTCTCGTACTGTAACTTCTTTCAGCGGCAATCTGTTGTTAATTTAATAATCAACAGGAGGATGGTAACGCTGTGTACTGTACTGTACATGTATATTGTACTGTACTGAAGACTTGGTACTTTGTCTTAACATATTTAGTAATGTTCCTAATTTTTCCTTGCACAATTACAAGACCTAAATTCTGAAATAGTATTGAACATTAGAAATAATAATTTGAACTTACTTAAAAGCTTTTTAATTATGCACACAAATAACAAAGTTAGCTGTGGTATTGCATTATATTATTTATGAAGGATGTCATTTACTAAAGCAACCTAACCTGGGCTCCGTTGTAGGTCGTTCGACCTTGTGCCCAGGTGGGTTAATTCCCATAAAAAAAGATTAAGATTGTTTGGTTAGATTGATAGGGTTAGGTTAGTTTAATGTGTAGCAATCATCTTTTATAAATAATTTATTGACAGTCTCATGCAACTTCTGGCAAGATTGATGGACGCTGCTTCCTTTGAGTAGTGTTCATGGGAGAGTGGTTAATATGATTGCCTTTCATCACTGCATCCCAGGGAATGATACAAGAATGGTGAAACCCAATGGTACTCTACCAAACATCACAGGTTAACTCCAGGTAAATACTGTCGTTCCCTCCTGTACAAATAGCCTACCAGAGGGTAATGAAGAAACTCATCAGGAACAATGGGGGGAAATAACCAATGTTTTCCCTCCTGTGAAGAAAGTAATGGTCACAGATGATTTTTTAAGGGTTTAATTCTACTGGGATTAATTTAAACCTGTTTAGTGCTGAACCAGTCATCTGTCATTGACTGGTAAGATTGTGGGGTACGAGATGTTGGTTCACACTCAGGATGGGATGGCGAAAGGAAACTCATAATGTGCTCTCTGTATACATATTGTATTGGATGTACAGTGCAGCTTGGTGCTGGGAAGTGGCAGCATGGTTACAAGCGTGATGTAGAGAGAGCTGGTTGGTGAGGGTGTAGTGGATTTCTCCCCTACAAACGCCATTTGTCGCCGAGTAGCCAACCCCGCCAATTCCCCAGTGTATGCCTCGTGGTCTAGGTCAACCAGCGCCGCCATACATCACAGAGTGGGGGTCAACTACTAAGCCACGCCTACCCCCCGCTATTTAAGACCTGACCTCGTGGTGACCTGTCTCTTTCTACCTACAGCCGCAGCCAGCAACACCTCCTCCTCCTTCGCCTGCCTGGCGGTCCTCTCTCCCGCTGGCGAGCATGGCGACCCACAAGCTGTCCTTCTCTGAGCGTCCTCACCAACCAGCTCTCTCTACATCACGCTTGTAACCATGCTGCCTTCCCAGCACCAAGCTGCATTGTACATCCAATACAACATGTATATAGAAAGCACATCGTGAGTTTCCTTTCTCCATTCCATCCTGAGTGAACACCAACAATCCCATACCCCACAAGGGTGCTCAGAGGAGGACCAGCTTGTGGGTCGCCATGGTCGCCCGCCAGGCAGGAGGAGGAGGTGTTGGTTGGTGTAGGTAGAAAGAGAGGGGTCACCACGAGGTCAGGTCTTATATAGCGGAGGTAGGCGTGGCTTAATAGTTGACCCCCGTCATGTAAGGCGGCGCTGGTTGACCTAGACCACGAGACATACACTGGGGAATTCGCGCGGTCCGACTAATTACCCAAATGTAGCCGCAATGAAGTCAAATAATGGTCCTACATGAATAAATCGGACTGCCAATCACTTCTCGACTAGTATTTGGTGTCACAGTCACAAAAAATTGGAAAACTTACTTTAATCTGAGTTAATAGATCGCGTGCATGTACCGAGGGAGCGAGTAATTACCCAAATGTAGTCGCAATGAAGTCAAATGATGATCCTACAAGCGTAAATTGGGCTGTGAATCACTTCTCGATTATTATTTGGTGTCATAAAGTCACCAATTTTTTGTGACTTCGTGACACCAAATACCAGTCGAGAAGTGATTGGCAGTCCGATTTATTCATGTAGGACCATTATTTGACTTCATTACGGCTACATTTGGGTAATTAGTCGGACCGGGATCGGCTACTCAGCGACAAACAGGGGAGGAATCCACTACAAGATAAATCAAGGGGTAAAACGCCCACTTCTTGTTTTATATCTACGGCACGAAGGTCATGGCTCCATTAGAAAATTTAGAGTATTAGGCATAAAAATAAACTCTTCAGTGCCATTTCCCGTTGGATCACTGATAGACGATAATCCTGCCGGGAACATCCAGAACATCACCGAAGACCCCACATGCCTCTGTGCTGGAGACGTTTGTTTCCACTTACCACAGTTGACATGACATAACCTGCGGGTTGTTCTGTCTGATTTTTACATCACAACAATCTTATCTCACAATATATAACTAAACACACTCGCACAACTTACTGTGATGACCTACGATGCTACTCTTACCACATACTCCAGTCCTCGAGTGAGTGCCACTGTCTGCACACTGCCAGTCACCTCACCAATGCCCAAGCAGCCCAGTCAGTGTGACCAGCAAGTTCTTGCCTACGATGATAATCACGGTGAATTGGTGATAATATGATAAGACGGTATTCAGTTATTCATCCAGCACACAATGTGTATATCAGTAATACATTTGTTTCAAACAAATTGTTTGGCACTATCATAAGAACATAAGAATGGAGGAACTGCAGCGGGCCTATTGACCCATACTGGGCAGTCCCGTTTATACCCAACCCCTATTACTCATATATCCATCCAACCTATGTTTGAAGCTACCCAGCGTATTCCAGTTAATAATGATATTTGGTAACTTGTTCCATTCATCCACCACTCTGTTCCCAAACCAGTGATGACCTATTTCCCGCCTAAATCTAAATTTGTCTAATTTAAAACCATTGTTACGAGTTCACTCCTGATATATGAATTATTTACATAATATCCACATTGTCAAGGTACGAGTACATGCATACCTGTTAATATACAGTACATACTGATCTAATGTAAAAGTGTATGATGATGAAAATAAAATGAATGCATGAATATTTATGTTTATGTATACTGTATTATGTATACTGTATTATGTATACTGTATTATGTATACTGTTCTATGTAGCCCCGTACAACACAGCTGCTGGTTGTTGTTGTTAGTGGTCATATACGCGCCAAGAAGGAACCTCAGTGTATGTGGTGATAATATACTCATCCTTTTATTGACATTTAGTGTACATTTAATTGTTACATGATGATTCTTGAAGGTTTTGATCATAGTGTAAAGTCTGAGGTGCTGTTGAGTATCCCGACGGAGGAAGAGGGAGGGCGGGCAGATAGGTGTGGTGTGAGCTACAAGAACCTGTCCAAGAAGTACTCCTTATGGTGTAGTAAGGATGTCACTCGCCAGTACTGCATGATGTACACCGCCAGGCTGGAGAAGATGAGACCCAAGGTGGAGGCCAGGGCTAGCAACAAGTGGAGTAAGTTGTATAACCATTAATTTTGGTAGAGGTTTTTTTTATCTTATATTTCATAGTGTATATTACTACAGTAGCCGTATTGATGGATTGTTGTTAATGGTTAGGTTAGGGTAGGGAAGGTTCTGTATGGCTATGTTATGTTATGCTGGGTTAGGTGTGGTTAGGTTAGGTTAGTCAGAATCAGATACTACAGTGAGTTTTTCCCAGCTGAGAGGAGATGCCCCGCGGATTGGCTGTTGCAAACCTGTCCGATTTTGTCCTGAAGTAATGATGCATTTCTAAATGAGTTTATTCATAATCGTTGGGATGACCGTTTCTGACGAGAAAGATATTTAGCTAAATTATATACGGAACAGATACATACATTTATTATTTCAAACATGAGCGCGTAGGAAAATTTTCAGAAATCTTATACTGTACATGAATTAACTGTTAAACTCTGGTAGCAAATTCACACTTTTGGAGGATGCATTTAATATATATTTAGTTTTACCCACAATAAGGCATACTAAAACAAATTATGTATCAATAATACAGAGGCAAGGAATATGACTGCGGACAACTTCCAATAGATTATATAATGTAACAGCAGTTGGCAAGATTTTGGAAGTGTATCTATAAAATGTCAAGTCAACAGTGAAGATCATTTTGCCAGGTCGACATACAGTATATGTGTTCAAGATGGAAAAAATCACAACTTTGATAAAACTGTACAACAATTGCAAATCCTCATCATGTTATGTGATTTTGTTGACTTAAGAAAGAATTTATCTAATAAGGAAATATTTTGTAAAGTTCCTGATTATCTTATGATGTTTCAGAGTGCTGTATTAACATATGAATGTTTACAGTGACTGCTACATTATATGATTTGTCCAAGAGATGATGATCCAACCTATCCTAACTGAACTAAAATATATTACATCATTAATAGGCAAGGACAAAATTTATTATGTATTGAAGCAGTACTGCACTCTCGTTCTAAATTGTAATACAGTACTGTACTGGGTTCATTTATTATTGCTTGTAAAGTTTTGCATGAGATATTTAAGAGAAATGTATTTTCAGAAAATGTTTGTTTTAAGCGACTGCATGAGCTGAATGAATACTGTGGAAGATGCATTATTATTGGAACATTATTTAAGCGCCAGGAACTCAAACCATCTATACTCAAGGAAATTTCTGAGGAAGTGAGTATATTTTTAGTTATGCATGAGACAACTACATTTCAATTTCTGTTAATTTTAGAAATTTGCCCAGAAGCCAGGCACCTTTCATTATACTATACTGTACAGTGCTATTAACTGGTGGTTTCTATATCACATTACAGAACTATACATACACTGTACCTCCAAAATATCAGTGCAGGTTGATCTGTAAATTCATTTGGATATACCTTACCCTTATCCACATCATCCTCATAAATAAGGGTACCTTTGGGCTATAGTTACCTCCAGAATCTAGAGAAGCTTGGAGGTCTTCCACTAAACCTACAGCTTTATGCACAGTTATATCCTTAAAGGGGTATGGCTACTGAGTGGATATGTAGCTCATCACCCATCCTAAGGGTTATTGTAAATCTGTACTTAACTTTACAGTTGGAGAAGTAAAGGCAAGGCAATGCAGTGCTGGCCATGCTGCCTCCTTGTGTACCTTAGGCTTGGTAGCTTATTACGTGTGGTGTATCCATACCGTCCCTTATAGTCAGTCATGTCTATGGGACTCCCTTTACTCATTTGTAAAGGGTTTGTGAAATTGTCCAGTTTTAAATACATTATGCACTGCAAAAATAAGGGCAGGCCATTCATTACTGCAATTATATTCCCCTTAGCAAAGTAGGCTCTAGTTAGGAAACCTTACCTGCTTTGGTTCTTGATTAATCATCTGGAACTTATGTATGTAGAAAGTTATGAGCTAATTATGCAGGTTTAGTTGAAATAAAGTTTCCTAGTATTTAGAGGACAACTATTGTCCCAATTCTCCCTCATATATTGGGGCACTGTGATGGAGAGGGGAGGGGGCTTCATATATCCACCGGATTAAATGATAAATCTTGGGTGACATTCTAGTGTGTTGTTTGATGACACAAAAAAAATTTAGTTAGTAGCCCAATATTAAGGGAGCTACACTGCTGTAGGCTCCACCAGAAGAAGGAATTTCAGGAGTAATCCTAAATGTCACTCCCAGGAAAAGACATAGGTAGTTTTACCGATTTCTGGTACTGTAATTCTACTTTTGACTGTGATTTTAGAAAGTAGTAAACACTGTCGTAAATAATGAGGAATATTAATATTGTATATATATTTTTTTCCTGTAGCACCAACTGATGCCACAACCAGTTGCTGAAAAGTACGTAGGTGAAGGTGATGATATTATTCTTGAGGATGAAGTGCAGAGAATACAACTTGTGGGGGATATTGACATCTCAAATCTTGTAACAGGTAACATTTCCTTGTTGAAGCATTATGAGAGTTTGGAGAAATGATAGAGTAATGAATGAAGATGTAAGAACATAGGGTCATAAAAGTACTGATGGGTTGAGCGTGTAGGGGTATACTAAGATGGCATGTGAAAGATTGGTTCAAGAGATTTATGAGGATGTGGCTGATAGCAAGAGTAAGGCCAAGAAAAAAGTTGGCCAGACTAGATAGGTGAATTAGTGAGGTTAGGATATGTTATATTAAATAGTGTATGTGAAGAATGATTATGGGTCATGACTAGTAGACTTGTTTCAGATGTAACATTTCATTGGTAACATGAACAATCTTGACAACTTAGTTTGAATAGCAAATTTATGCAAATGGTTATGAATCAATAATTATGCTATAATTCACCTTTACTCTATATACAGGATGTGGATATTTCTACATTTTGTCTTAGCCTTTTTCTTTTGCTGTACACAATTACTGTACCTTTTTCCCCTCCAACTATTATTTCCTTCTTGATCTACTCCACACATAGCTGGGAGATGACTAAAGGTAATTGATAGGTGTATAAGCTATTGTTTTTTAACATACAGTAGATTAGTAAAGGTTTAATATTTGGCCTATGCTATTCAGGAACTTTACACATACATTTCAAGTGAATCTTGATATTGCAGATTTACCTCCAAATTTTATTTTGGTTTCCATTACTTTGTACACTATTGAGAAGTTTTATAGGATGTTAGTGATCAACAAAAATGACTAAATAAGTAATTGAGTAAAACGTATTAATATTTTATTTGTTTGTAGTGGATGCTGAGATTGGTACACTACTGATAATTCTTTAATTTGATGTTCTAGGTGTGGTTTGTTCTGTGCTAGGTAAGGAAGGAGATGGGGGCAAATTTATAGTTGAAGATCTATGCTTTGCTGGTCTGCCTGATCCAGTTCCTCGTGACGTTGTTAGTGAAGACAGGTAACAATTATGTCTTGTAGACTGGTTTTGTAATACTGTACTGTAGATCAACATAACCCAATTGCTTATACTGTACTGTATAGATAGAAAAATTTTGTTAGAAGAAAATATTCCACCAGAGTCATATCCAAGTTAATTATTTTTGTATAGACCTATTTCATGCTGCATCTCCTCTTACAGACAGACTATCATGTGTGTTTATGCTTCTCCAGGTATTCCAGTCATAACAGTTTTAGATGTTAATTTTGTTTTGTTTTGTGTTCTACCTTTAACCACATATGCAGACACTCCCCAGGTTATGGATGAGTTCTGGCAACCATTTTACTTATTGTACACACATATGTACCTCTTTTATAACAATATTTATTTGAATTTGAGATATTCTGCATAGATTAGTAAATGGGATATAGATTGACTTTTTGAATTAGCTTTGAAACACATTTCTTTCTGATGATTGAGCAGGTACGTAATGATGGTGTCTGGCTTGGAACTGAGCTCATCGGTTGATAGTCTTCTGACCTTAGAACTATTGGTGGACTACATTACTGGCCACTTGGGACATTCTGAAGAGCAGGCAGCTATAGCTCGGGTCTCCAGAGTTATCATTGCAGGTGTTGTAATTAATTATCTGTTAACTTTTTTCAGATCATGTGAAGACTGGGCACCTCAGCCTATTTCACCTGATGATTAAACACCCTAATTCTACCTGGATGGGTTAAGTTACATTAGCATTAGGGTATTTTATCAGGTGAAATGTGCTGGGGTGCCTATTCTTCATGTAGTCCCCTTTTTTATGTGAATTCTAACAAGGAAAGCAAATTAATCAGTAACATTTTGATATTACAATTTTCTTGGAAGTTACATCATGTTCAGTAGAATTAGAAATTAAATTTTTGAGGTAGGGATTTACTGAATGATTTAGAGTTAAGTAATATTGTCTTTAGACTAAGTTGAGACCTTGTTTGTTATGGCTGGAGTGATATGTAAACATTGCAGAGTCTGATTGGTCAGAACTTTCATTTGCTGTAATCATCATCATCATCATCATTGTTTTACAGCCATTTTTCATGCTTGTGTAGTCACATCTTAATTACTGTATAGGGGAAAGATTACATGAATTTGATGAAGGATATTCATTCCACTCCTGTGATCACAAAGGTATGCACATATGACACCCTGGATGTACCCAAGAATGTCTGCGGGTAGTTTTAAAGTTGCCGGCATTTTTGTGGCTGGGACAGTTAGCCATTCGTTCTAGAGACGGTAATTTCCTTTAACTGTATTGTATATTATATGTATGTGTGTGTGTAGACACACACACATATACAATACAGGTAAAAGAAATAAATTGTCCTAAGGGCAAACACATAAAGGGAATTATGCGATTCGCGGCCATTTTGAGAACCTAACCCCCACGAATTTGAAGGGCATGCTGTATATATTTTCGGTGATGTGGAGGCACCTAGCAATATGAATGTTTGATGACTATGTTGTTTAATTGGTTTATTTGCAATAGGCCTATGTGAAACATTAATAATTTTGGTGTTTCAGGTAACTCAGTAAGTAGTGCTAAAGGAGAGAAGGAGAAGCCAGAGAAGGTCAAAATGATGAAAGAACTTGATGACATCCTCGCTCAGATTGCAGTAAGATTGACCTTTTTCTCTTCTTGTAAGTCTTTAGAAACCTCCCTCGTCCTGTCTAACCTTTGGCCCTGTATCATTAACCATATCAAAGGACATATTTTATTATTTTTTCTTACATAATTTCTATAACACTCCATTACTAATTTTCTCTGCTGTTCTCTCATAGTTGATTTTATGACAGAAAAGAGATAATACTCTTGTGTGTAAGTTGTGGGTCTTACTTTAACTGTGTACTGTAATGCATTGGAAGGTGTTGTGCACATTAGCTCAGCCTTCAGTATATCTCTTGGAAGTTTTATTTTTATTATGGGTTGTATCAGTCTCCTCTGTGAAATAGATCATAAGTTTACTGCCAATGGACCGTGTTTGTTGTTGAGCTTCTGTTCAAGTTTTAGTTTCCTGAATTCATGGATTAAGAATATTCTGCTTATTCTGTGTAACATGGCACATACTTTTAGGTAACATTTAAAACCTACAACCGTTACTGTATGCAGCACAAGATGTAATGCTTCACTATAAATTACAAAGTATTTTAATATTTTATGGTATACAAAATGATACTTATGGTTTACAACTGATAATATCTGGTTTTCTGATGCAGTATTTTATGGTCTAATGAATGTTATAAGTGTAAGCAGGACAATAAGGACTATTAACAACTAAGAACCTTGTGTTCATTAGCCAAATCTGTGATAAGAGGGAAATAATTATAGTCAGTTGTTTCTCCTGGGCAGAGTGTGTGTCCTGTGGATGTAATGCCAGGAGAGTTTGACCCAGCCAACCATATAATGCCTCAGCAACCACTTCATTGTTGTATGCTTCCTAAGGTGAGACCTGGATTTTTTATTTTTTATTTTTTTCCTGTACAAGTTATATAGAATGATACAGTATACCATTCAGTGCTTAATTTGTAAAGTAAGAAGTGGTGGATCTCTAGTATTGCCAAGGACTGTAGGAGAACACTGGGAAGAAATAATATAATGTACATAGTACTAATGGTAGTATTTATTGAAGTTTTTAAATTTACAATTTGCTCAGTGCTGGAACACTATTCTGGTGTGGTCCAGCCCAAATTAAGTACTGATACTGTTACATTATTTAGCTTGTGATAAAACTGAGCTGACAATTTAGTGGATTTGGATTCAAAATCCTCTGAGGGGAGAGCCAAAATAACGAGAAAGTACAGTATAGTGAACATATTCTTCAGTTTTCGGTTTCATTACAGGAATAACTACATGTTAGTCAGGGAGATAGGAGCTTTACCTGTCATTTTGGAATATTGAAGTACAGTATTTCAAAATGTCTTTGAATAGTTTGGGCGTCATAATTAAATTTGATGTTGCATTCCCTTACAGCAACCAATTACTGTACCTATAATGATAAAAGATAAGTTTCTTAGTGCTGAATTAATAACACCTGAACTTGCTCTTTCTGGCTACACATGTACACATGGTGGACCACAGGTTAAGTCCATCTCTACATTAGAATATTCTCACATGTGTTTTCTCTGTAATTGTTCTCATCATTTGCAGGCTGCCATGTATTCCACAATGCAGAGTGTAACAAATCCATATGAATGTGAGATTGGAGGTCGGGCATTTATTGGACTGTCAGGACAGAATGTGAAGGACATCAGCCGGTGCTCAACATTGGAAGATCCTCTTAAAGTATTAGAGAAGCTCTGTGAATGGGGGCATCTTGCACCCACTGCTCCAGACACTCTCAGTACGTTGTATAGTAGTTTGCTCATACAGCATATAGATATATGTAAATACTATATTGGGGAACACCTGGGCAAAAGTAGGATAATAAGAGGAAATTAATTCTTCCAAGCCTTTTTCGTCTACATTTTTGCAGGGTGGCTGGAATCAAGAGCAAGCACAGACTGTCCCTTCATTTATTCTAATTGCTGTAATGCATTTATAAGCTGCATTCCTGAATATTTACTCTCACATCATGTTTTTCTCTCTTCAGCGGCCTATCCCTACTACAATGAAGAGCCATTTGTGATAGACATGTGTCCAGATGTATTGTTTACTGGAAATCAAGAATCTTTTGGTACACAAATTATAGAAGGTAAGTGAGAAGATTAATTCAGTGCTTCTCTTTGTCAGTAGACACTCCTGTCACTATAGAACTGTAAATACTGTCAGTACAAATGTCCCAGGGTATGGGAGGGGGTACTTCAGCACAGTACTAAAGCTAAAAGAAACCCCTACCACATAATGGGTTAAATGCATGAATCACACAAACCTTATCTCTCTCTCTCTCTCTCTCTCTCTCCTTTCAATTTGAGTTTTGTGTCGAATATGAAACTGTAAAATCATTAAATATTACTTTAATATAATACTCATTATGAAACTCCATTTTGAAAATTGCTTCACCTCAACTTGCAATATTTAACATGAAATCAGAAACAAGTAAAATTCTAATACTGTATTTTTGTATTTCTCCTTAGGTGCAGGTGACCATAAAATTAGTTTGGTGAGCGTCCCTCGGTTTAGCAGTACAGGAACTTGTGTTTTAGTGAATCTTCGAACTTTGCAGTGCCAACTTCTCTGTTTTTCTGCAGATTCCTCTGACCTTAATGAATCATGTAATCAAGAGGCAGAGAAATGAATTAGTCATTTAGATGATACCCAAAATATACCAGTTTGCTAGTATGTACTGTAGTTGATTTGGAAAATTAAAAGTGTGGGATGCATTACCAATTTGTTATTGTGAAGTACAGCAATTAACATTAAGGTGTTTATTTTTATTTTAACATGGAACTGTAAGCAGTGTTGCCAAGTACACCATAAGTCAGTGGTTCACAACTTTTTTTCCTCACAACCCGTCATAAGTATTTGACTCTATTTTGATGAGTTTACCTCGGATCTTTGGAGACAATGTCCAAGAACTAAATTAATAATAGAGTCCTTTGTGTTGGGAAGATGAGGCTCTATTAACTGCCAGACTCACTACTCGAAGTTACCTTAGAGCTCCTGTGTCTATACAAGTTACCGATGAGTTTATACTTGTATGTCACTTTAGGCAGAATAGTTGTGTTCCTTACAGCATGGTCAAACTTTCTTGATGCCATCACATTGGTCAGATAATTACCTTGATTTGCTTATTTTTTTTAGTGGATGGTGTATCGAAATAATGCTTTTGGAGTATACATATGGATGTTTGATAGTTTAGTCAGTCTTAAGGTGACTGAATTGGAATATTGGCTTCCATTTACATTAGAAAATGATTTTGTTCCAAAATGCCGTAATAAATATTCTTTTGTATTTTGTTTTGGTTTATTTAGTTTGTTTCGAATTTTATTTTTTGTTGTACCTGTAAAATAAAGCTTTTGCTGTGTCCTACTTAATTTGCTACTGTATTCATGAAAGACGAGTGGCTCGGTTGGTAGTGCCCTGGAAGGGATTATTCGAATATTAAGACTCCCAGTTACCAAGGTGGGGACTCGGGTTAAACAAGCAGGAATGGTTGGGTATTACAAGAGGTTCTTTACTGTGGCAAGTTAACCCTTCTTGCCTCAGGGTTGCCACTCCACAGAGGATGTTAGTCTTAAATTATTTATTATTATGGGAGAAAAAATGGATGGGATTCAAATAAAAGTTCCTGAAAAAGATTTGCAACATTTGTTACCATCTCTGGTCTAGGGGAATGACAATTATGATGCTGTAACATCTGTACACATTATAAACATTTATGTGTAATGTACTATCTTCAGTAACTATATAGACACTATAAATATGACTTGTAGTTGTACACATCTACAGTATAGAGAGGCTATTCAAGTATCATCTTGTTTTCACACATTATTAAAGTTGTATACAGATAGATACTGTTAATGTCTCCTGTACTGAACAATGACACTAACGGTTCCTACACAAACAGTTACACATTATTTATGTATTCAGTACACAACACATAGACACTATTAGCATCTTCTGTTTGGATTTAGGCATATTATTAATGTCTCCAGTACACATTAATAAACTATTAACATCTCTTCATACACAGACACTATTAACATCTACAGTACATACACAGGTATAAATAACATCTTTACACATATAGACACATTAACATCTGTACACATACTGTTTAGACACTATTAATAACTGTACACATGGATACTATTAACATCTGTGAACATATAGACACTATTAACATCTGTGAACATATAGACACTATTAACATCTGTGAACATATAGACACTATTAACATCTGTGCACATATAGACACTATTAACATCTGTGAACATATAGACACTATTAACATCTATAACACAGATACTATTAACATCTGTGAACATATAGACACTATTAACATCTATAACACAGATACTATTAACATCTGTGAACATATAGACACTATTAACATCTATAACACAGACACTATTAACATCTGTGAACATATAGACACTATTAACATCTGAACATATGAACATATAGACACTATTAACATCTATAACACAGATACTATTAACATCTGTGAACATATAGACACTATTAACATCTATAACACAGATACTATTAACATCTGTGAACATATAGACACTATTAACATCTATAACACAGACACTATTAACATCTGTGCACATATAGACACTATTAACATCTATAACACAGGTACACTATTAACATTAGTGCACATATAAAACACATTAGTAATGATTTCTGTACTCGCATAGATACACCAGACCAGTAACATTGTACCCACACAGCCTTCAAAAACAGTATAGTACCACCTTTGAACTGTTGAAATGATCTTTTTATTCGTCTTTTTATGGACACTAAATCACACAAACAAGTCAGGCGAGACGAGAGAGAGGCTGAACTGAAGTCAATGTATAAAAAGACTTTTGGTATACTACGTAGTAAGGATAGTTCACCCTCTGACCTTTTGTGACCTGACGCAATGAGAACTTCAGTAAAGGCATCAGGTCAAGTCGTTATACATTATGATTTTAGATGACTTAAGTTCATTCGACTTGATCTAACCTAAAATCAGCTAACTTAAGGTAACCTAATGCAACGGAGTTTTATCACGGACTAACAGGCATATGCAAACATGCCACTTCTTCTATTGCATATTTTAATGAATATAAAAAAGTAAGGTCATGATGTTATCACTTGTGGGCCCAATCTTTTTTTTTTTATTATTACTAATAACCGTATACAGTCATTTATTGTTTTTCCAGTTATTTATGGTGTTTCTCAGGGTTATGTTCCTGCTTGCATCCGGTTTCTTTTATATATTAATGACCTTACAATCACCACGATAATTTTTTTGCTCAGTAAAGGTATTAATCTTCACAACAGTTTCTATTATGTGTCAAAAATTCTAAAATTCGTACATAAGTTTTTCTCCAAGTAAAAGAAGAATCCATGGAGTTATAGTAGTGTCTGTCTTAATTCTGGACATTTTTATCGTCATCTTGGTGTTGTGGCCTAGGTGAACATAGATAAGTTTTCACATCTTCATTTTGGGGAAAAGTTAACATAAGAATGGTTAAGGATCCATCTTGGTGCCACAGCTTACCTAACCCAATTATGAAAACTTTCACATCTCCTCTGAGAGAAAATATTAACTTAAGGACATTTGTAAATCTAGAATTCTAAATCCTACTTATTATAGCCTCTACCAGCCTCCCGTTGACTGCCTAAATGTCACATCCACTCACTCTCCCACTTCCGATCTCTGAGCCAGTGCAGGCTGGGAAATACTAACCTTGTAACATATAATGTTTCAAAACTCAAACATTAACTATTTCTTACAAGCAAAACAGATTTCACTTACCTTTCCTCTTCAATAACACAGTCGATGCCTCTTTTTCACTACCGGGCGAACCATTAGGGCAGTGACACCTTATTTCACATCTCGTATCTCTGACATTTAACAAGTGACATGTAGTAAAATTATGCCAAGACAACATAGCACATGAAATCGTATCATCATCTGTGTTTTTTTCTTCAGTAAATCAGATAAATTGTGCGTTAACTGATATGATTATTTCGGCTTCTCTTGTACAGTAGATATATGTCATACAGCTAATCCATGGAGGTATTATTTTCAACGGTAACCACAATTTTTCCCAAATTCATTAATATAAGCAGATAAGTAAATATTTCGTGTATAATGAGAAGTGAAAGTGGATCCAGATGACTGCCAAACGCCAGATGACAGTGCCAAAGGCCAGGTGACACTGCCAGATGACTGCCACACGCTCGATGATAGTACCACACGTTAGATGACAATGCCACATACCAGATCTATGTATTTTGCTCCAATGCTTCCATGACATGCCAGGCGCATTTTGCTGGATACGAGATGTGGTGTGTGTCTGACCTACTGATCAAGAAAGCCCTTGTATTCATATTTACTTACTTAAAACTGACAGTATTCCTTCCTCCAACACATCTTCATTACTCGGGAGAACAATGGGGACATAACCGAGTCTATCGGAATTTAATTATACCTCATTACATAGATAAAGACCACTAAAAATCCAAAGAAGTGTGACCAAGAACTCATGACCTGCGCTAAGCCGTCATTGAAAACACATCTTATATGAGAGAAACATTATCAGTTGTTAAAAAAGGCAGTATTTGGACCGATTCAATGCAACCATAAACGACGAGGAAACAGTTTTATTGACTCATTGTATCTCTTGTCTGGTATCTGGATCATCTTATGATTAACCATCATAACGCTAACCTAACCCTATAGGTAGCGCTAGGGTGCATGATTATCAGGTGAGATAAACTTGGGGGTGATAATCTTCAGGTGATCTCAGTTTGATGTATGATGTACAGTAATGGCGTCTGGACAGCGTTGGTGCTGTAGGTGCTCGTCCTTCCAGCCGTGCTACACTAGTTATCTATGGCATGTACGGTACATGTATACTCTCTCACTTTATGTTGCATGATGCTATTTGGTGAATTATACTAGAAGAATTTAACTTTACACGATAAACACGCCAGGCCGCACAGGGTTACGGACTACAGTATATGGCTGCTACAAACAATAGCTCTCCCCGGAACTTCCAACCCGCCCAGATAACATCCATCCACTTTAGCGGGTGTTCGCTTCAACAATGATCCAGTTTCCTGTACTTGCTTCCTCCAGATTTTCTCTTTCCTTTGAGTGTTGAAGTTCTTAGTGTTCATCACTCAGTAAGAATTCGCTAAATTATGTTAAGTTTGCTGAGGACTCCTAAAGAATTTAGGTACTGACAACTTTCTTGTCAGAACTGTACAAAGACCCAACACTAAAACAAAAAGCGGATACAATTCCTTAACTTAATTCTTAAAACTCCTTGAGTTAGATACAGTGGTATTTTTTTGTCCTACGTAACAACTGTACACCACCACCATGAAAATTAAGGTACACAGTAATAATGTATTTAGTGTATTTTTACGTTCTTTCTATTTACAGTATTTCAATGGACTTCTCCCTCCTCTTCCTCACACATTTCCATCCAGTCTGCCGTGTGTAACTCTCTGAATACCCAACACACATCCGACACTGCAAGCATCTAATTTGTTTGTTAGTCTTGTGGGCAACATGAGCTCATCGCTCACACTGGTTGCGTCCTGCAGCTGTGTGTGTGTGTGATCCTAGCTAGCTTCTGTTTATAGTAGAATATTGGATCACTTCTGCACGACAAACACACAAATGCAGGTGTGCTTGGGTAATGTACATGTGGCATTATGTGGGCCACCATAATCGTGTATGTTTTGATTGTGGATGTGTATACGTGCGTGACTTTTAATGTGAAACGATATAACTTCTTTGAACTTGCAGTGCGATTACCCAAGTTAAACACCCAATATATATAATGATCGCAGGCATCACCGACACATTTTATTAGTAAAAGCTTAATCATACATAAAGAGTAAAATGACATCACTCACACTAAAATAACATCATATCTCATGCAATCATGACACGAAGGAGGCAATTGTCAACAGGCAGCACGTGAGCGGTGAGGCAGTAGTAGGGTCGTGCAGCTCCTCAGTTGTGTGTTGACCGCGGGCAGAAGTGGTTGCCAGACGCACCTCTCTACACCCACTTTCCAGTTGTTATAACGTGCTGAAAAATAAACCTGCCCCTTTATTTAAATCCATTCATGACAGTTATATTTTGGCTGTTATGAGACAAAAGGTGTTGTGTATGTATCAGAAAATTAAGTTTGTGTTGTGATTTTATAATAGATTAAGCAATAAACTAGTGATATTTGCCAAGAATCTCACAAGCGGAAGCGTAGGCCTAAGGTATATTCAGCCTAGGGAAGTTTGAGGAGCAGCTGAATATTTCACTAATCACTCGAGGATTTGTGTGTAAACATCCCCGTTGGATTAAGAGGACAGCACCAGCCATTGTTCGCTCTGCCGCCTTGAAGTCTCCCTCGTAAAAGTAAGTTGAAGTGTTTGTGATGGTGAAGGATGGTTGAGGTGGAAACCGCTTGTCATTACTACAGTATGTTGTCACAAGTGTGTTGTTTGTATTTATTTCGTTTGTGCAAAATCATTGACTTGAAATTTTGTAAAGGATTTAAGTGACAAAGGCGGTGCTACGATAACTTGACCTGAACTAACCTAACCTAATCTAAGTTAACCTAAACATTTTGTAGACCGCGCGGTATAATTGCACGTCATACAATAAGAAATTAATAAATTGGGAATTAGGCAAAAAACAAATTAGATAATATAACCAGAACATTTTTGTATTTTCATAGTCTTATAATAAATAGTAAAATTGGTAATGTGAAACAAAATGTGGTTGTAACTGGATGTGAGCCTGAAATTGGTACAATAACCTAACATTATTATCATTTTTCTTGGTGGTCCATTACGTTTCTGTTCAGTCACCGCTGGAATATATCTTGCCAACATTGTGCAATAAGTGTGCTGCTGTATTTACAAGAGTGTGTGTTGTGACAGTGAAGGCGACGCGCATGCCCAGGTCACTATGACGAGGCTGGGGCAGATTTTGCAACGCCAGAACTGGAGCAGATAGTGAGAAACAAAGACCTTTATCTCTGGCTCACGACTCACCCTTGAGGAACACCGTTTTTAACTGTTCTCATGGCACTCATTTGGGGAGGGGAAGGGGTCGTCTTATGTCGAGTGGGCAGTGTTTGTTTTAGCCTCTAACAGGTTTAGGTAGTGACCTTTTGGAGATATACCGGTACTTGAGTTACGAGTGTATGCTATCCATTGTTGATATAAGTTTTACGAACAATTGAGAAGTGTTGTAATCTTATGTAGTATAGTATTTTGTTATTATTGTAAAAAAATATATATATTTCTTAATTCACAACAAAGAGAACTTAGAGTACGATATTAACACGACTTTAAAGCAAATGAATTCTTGTTTGTATAAAGGTAAAAATTACACAAGGGAAGGATATATTGTCGTGGATATGAAGATTTTGCTGTCTTAGGGGTGTGTGGGTGGTATACGACAGTAGATTAAAAGAAATTCACTATGAGCGACTTAAGTTACCCAGAAATGTATTTATCCAATTTTTATAGGTGATAACTAGTGTATTTACTAACCAAGGATACACACTTGAATACCTCAATTACTAAAGCAAAATAATACATCATAACATCAACAGAAATGACTCGAGTAGAATTTAGTGTACTTGTAGGTTTGAGTACAGTCGTCAATGTCAGCTTCAGAACCTGTTTACACTTTATGAGGTCTAGGTAATCTAGGTTGAAGTCGTATCTGTTTGACTTCATTCGGAACAATTGGCTGTTGTGGGCGTGGCAACCATAGGTAAGCAGTTCACATGCCTGAGAGGCTCTGAAATGGGCGTGCATGTAGAGACAAAGGTTTGCAGAGCCTGGGCGTGGTAAGAGAAGGGAGAAAAACAGCGCTTCGTCAATTTATCTAATAATTCATAAGAACGTCACGATCATTGGGAAATTACAATTGGAAAATAATGTCGGTGTGATAATTCTACATTTAAATTGGATAATGAGGATCGCATGATGCTCGAAATATTTTGAGTCATTACGAGACGCTTGTGGTGTGGGGGATGTCAACACGTGTATCGTCAATGTCCTCAGCTGTACTAAATATGTAATACAGTTGTACCCTGGCGCAGATACCACTAGATATCCCAGCATTACTTGGAGTAACCCGGGGCTTCCCAGCTGTGATTACTGTGTTTCCCAGAGATAACAAGTCAAGGAAGTAGTTAATGTATCATTTGTATGTGACTGACACCTGCACCAGTAGGCCGTCCGATGTGTACTGTGCTACAAGAATCACCATCGGCCAGAACTTCCTTGCCTTGCCACGAGTTGTTAAAATTAACATTGAAATCGTTAGTGACGAATAATTCATACTAAATTTCTTATCTTATGACTAGAATGTACAAATAATTAACTTACCTCTGAGCCATATGTTTTATTTTGAAGCAGTGAGAGACTTCGTGATCAGATGCAAACAAAACTGACGCTAGTGTCAAAATGTGTGTCAACAAGAATATTTCATGAACAGTTAGTTTTGTTCACAGTAAAGCGTGCGTCATAAACATGAAAAAAAAACCTTGCCAATGGTGTGGTGTTTCCCAATAGTTAATCTAGCGTGGAGTGGAACGGGAGGCTTGCACCAGCCAGGGTGATTGGTGTAGAGCAGCCCAAGAATCAACATATCCCGAGTCATGGTGCTTCGTTCTGAACTTGTGGCATTAATATTTACCTCCCCCTTACTTCTGGGAGGAGGAGGAGGAGCCTTGTACTTACTCTTCCCTGATTCCTAATCCCCCACCTCCCCTTAGCCTCCCGGTGAACTTGCCCTGCTTCTCCCTCACCCCACAACACTGGGTAGCTTAGTTCCCTGTACTCTCTGCCCCGTACCATTCACGCCCTGCCTGGTTCACCCCCACTATACCTTCACCCATGCCCACACCTCCACAACTTCTAATCTCTTCATCCGTGTCTGTCTTCTTCCTCCCCACAGGTCTGCCACACCCCCACATTCCTCCACGTATAGGCGACCCCCCTCACCCCTTCTCCCACAACAGTCTATATTCCTCACCCCCCCTCCTTCCTCAAACACACCCTACCACCCCTCGGCCGCCTTCGTGCTGATCTGTGACCTGCCATTCGCCGTAGCCTATTATAATGTCAGAGCTCACTCATTGCTACCGGCAGGCAGTTTGTGGTGATGGCAGCCCTTGGTTCCTTGCCAAATACTCCCCCTAACTTAAAGATGTATACAGTGCTGATTTCCTTTACTGTAGTGTTTCTGTAATATTTTGCGAATGAAAGTACGTATATATTACAATTGCGTTTCCCCGTTAATGCGTAAAATGTTAAAGTTGAGTATTTGTTCTTAAAATATCTTTGGATGTTTGTACACTGACTTGTCTCGGGTGGATGTTTTTAATTAGGTCTCCCCGTTGAACATGGCAGCCGGACCTTGCTAGGCATTTCGCGAATGTTCAAGTTTAATGGACCATATCCCGCCTCCAGTGCTCGTTATTGTGGTTTATGTAAACTTAACGACGGCTTTTGAGTAGAGTTTGGTGAAGTGTTAAAGCGTGAACTTGTTATGAGGTTGTGTGTAGTGTTGTGGGGTGTACAGTGATAATTACTGCAAGTTCACGGACACACGCTTGACGCACACACGACTTTGAACGGAATAGATCTCACGAACTGAATATTTATACGCATAAAAGACAACCGCACGCAACACACACACGGTGTCTTGATACATAGCGTGGAAGTTATCTTATTTACCTAATGGGCACCCACTGGAGGGGGCCACGCCGAGGGAGGGAGGCCAGTGGCTTGTGTAGGATCCCTCCATTATTGTTAATAATTTTGTCAAGGGATATTTTGAAGCCCAGTACTGTTCTTGATTCCACGTATCATTTCAACAGTATTAATGGCAGACGTCAACTGGTCCTACGATTATTTTTTCCACTGCAAGAAACATTCGACTCATTCACTCATGTTTTTGTTTAATTGTTTGAGTAAAGAGATAGTAGTGAGTGAAATGTTTTGAGTAATTTTTTTGTTTAAGTTACTTTAGTTTTGGCTGCCCCTTTCATTGAAATATAATAATGATGATGATAATAATAATAATAATAATAATTATGATCATATTATTATTATTATTATTATTATTATTATTATTATTATTATTATTATTATTATTCACAAACATTAATAGCGAAAAGTTGTCATTCATTCAACACAAAAACAATAATTGGCAACCTACACCCTCCACTAGATGGCTTGTTAACGATAATAGAATTATTATGAACGGTTGTCGTCACCGTTATCGACTTGGACTGTTTAGTATTGGATGTCTTGTACCTGTTAATGGTATACAGTAATTAGTGATAAGGGTGTTGACCTTTTTATCAATAGGTCATGTTACTGACTGTGCATTGTAGTGTACGGTGTGTTTATTGACAGCGGGTGCCTCATTCCTGTCAATGTATGGGCTTTCATAATCATACCGCTGTGAAAATATCAGTTTGTTTTTAATGGGCGCCGTATACCTGTGAAATTATGGGTTTGTTGATAATGGGCGCCGTATACTTGTGAAATTATGGGTTTGTTGATAATGGGGGCCGTACTATGAACGTAAGTGAGATTTATGATTATCTTAGTATCGGGCTTCGTACTCCTGTGAATATTAACAATACTGGATCTGTCACCCAATAGCAAAATGAAGTAATTATAATCGAATATTTTAAACCTGTTAACGGAATGAACTAATTATTGACTGTCATCTTCCTCCTGTAAACAGTAATTAGAGAGGTCATGTTTGGGTATGTTTGTCCCTATTGTATATGCTAATGATATTCATGGCTAATTGGGTGTCTAATTATCTCCTTAGTATATGTTGATGGCTATTTCTTTATGTGGGATTTGATAATTATAAGTTTTGTCTTTCTGGATCGGTTCTCAGTTGTGTTTCTCTCTCTCTTTCTTTTAATTTTCTTTCTATTCTTCTTTTTCTCTCTTTATTTTCTTTCCCTTTCTCTCTCTCACCCATGTGTGTGTGTGTGTGGGGGGGGGGGATATTGCATACGGTGTGGGAAGTCGACAAGGATGTGAAGGGACGCCCCGCCCCACACACTGTAGGTGGAACGAGTCTTGTCACGGTGTGTAGGAGGGGGAGTCAACAGCATGTGAGAGAGAGAGAGAGAGAGAGAGAGAGAGATCATGTACACTCACCCACACAATTCCTGTCGCCTCTTCTTCTGAACCACGAACTCCCTGAGAGATTCAGACTCGTGAATCCGAAGCATTTATAGGACAGAATAATGCATCAGTCTACTGCTTCGGGTTCACGAGTCTGAATCTAGGGGTTCGTGGTTCAGGAGAGGCGATAGGACAGGTGGGTGACTGTACCTGATCATCTATAGGAGTGGAGGAGGAGGAGGAGGTGAAGAGAAAGGAGGAGGAGGAGGAAGAGAGAGGAGGAGGAAGAGAGAGGGAGGAGGAAAAGTATGATTGTCGTTTGTAGTGCAGGAGGGTGATGGTGGTGGCGATTGCGAGGGGGGGGAGGTGACCACAAGGACAAGGCGTGGGCATCGAGATGGTGGGCGTGGGTAACGAGATGGCGGGCGTGGGTAACGAGATGGCGGGCGTGGGTAACGAGATGGCGGGCGTGGGTAACGAGATGGCGGGCGTGGGTAACGGATGGCGGGCGTGGGTAACGAGATGGTGGGCGTGGGTAACGAAATGGGGGCGTGGGTAACGAGATGGCGGGCGTGGGTAACGAGATGGCGGGCGTGGGTAACGAAATGGCGGGCGTGGGTAACGAAATGGAGGGCGTGGCTAACAGACATGGAGGGCGTAGGTCGTCAACCTCCTGCAAGACAATACCAGGAGGAGGTCCTTTAGCTCCGTCTGTCGTCACGCCCCTGCCGCATCCTGCCTCACCAGGAGAACACATAGGCAGCAGGTCATGTGGACTCCATTCCTATGAAGCCCTAACCTAACCTGACCTAACCTAACCTAACCTAACCTAACCTAACCTTACCTGACCTGGCCTTACCTAACCTAACCTTACCTAACCTAACCTAAAGTGATGTAACTCAGTTCTTTTGATTGCATTTGGTTTTGTTTGATTAACTTTTGTTAGTTTTGGTAAAGTTAGGTTAAGTTAGTTTTGGTTAAATTTAGTTAGGTTTAATTGGCTTAAGTTTAGGTCAGGATAATTTAGGTTAAATGAAGTAACTCAACTTTAGTTAGGTTAGGTTAGGTTTTGTTATGTTAGGTTAGGTTAGGGTTTGGGTTATGTTAGGTTGGTTTAGGTTAGGTTAGGTTTTGTTATGTTATGTTAGGTTAGGTTGGGTTTAGGTTGAACTTTGGGGGGCTTACCAGGTGAGGTCAGGTGAGGTCAGGTCAGGTTTGGTTAGGATCTATTTGGACCGGGACCCATTTGACCAGTCACCCAGACATACACACACACACACACAGAGATCGAGGGGTGAGTTGGCCTGACACATCTGATTACTGAGAACTTGTAGAGGTTAAATAAATAGTAAAGGTTGGTGACCGTGGATAATGTCGAGTGTTACCTGTATCACCCCCACACACACTACACCACCAGAGGAACATTGACCTTGCCTAACCTCACCTGATAAGACCTCAAGTTCAACTTACCCTAACCTAACAGGCCCCAGACTTAACTTAACCTAACCTGGCCTCACCTAACTCTCTCTCTCTCTCTCTCTCTCTCTCTCTCTCTCTCTCTCTCTTATGCCATGAGTCAAAAGGTGAGATGGGAAGAAAAGGGGTAATTTCTCGTATCTCTGGTTTTCATTAGCTAACAGTTGTTATCTCTCTCTCCCCCCCTCCTCCTCCCCACCCCACCTTACAGTAGGTAAGGTATGGTTGAGTCTCAGTGTAATTTCGCCTCCAGGTTTTTTTTGGCTTAAATACGTCAGTTTGTTAAGAGATTTATTTTACATCATTAATTATGGTGGAAGAATTTTAATGTTTCTTGAAATTTAAGATTTTTTTTTTTGGGGGGGAGGGGGGATTAACTTACGATCATCTGATAATTCACCTTAGTGTCGTATTTTAAGTGAGTTGGTTAAATATTTTCTCTTGTCCTCAGTTAAGGGAAAGAAATATCGTACTTATCTCAAGAATTGTTATTATTTGTCTTATCTTAAATGAGTAAGTTAGTTAAATACGTCCATTTCTCTTCTTGTTATGAGTTAAGGGAAAAAATAATCGCATTAACTTTGAGAATTCTTGCTATATCGTATCTTAAGTGAATTAATTAGATATCGTACTTATCTGTGGGAATTATTAACTCAATCCTTTTAACTTAAATGTCAAACACCACGAGGGGACAAGTTACCTGCGCCACAGTGGCAGGTTTAGGTGTGATAATAATGACACAATATTACCACATTAGAAAAAAATAACGAGAAACGAACAAATCCACTTTTTTTTTCTTCTTCGGAATTTAATATTTGTCATAACCGACTTATATCATGTGAGAGTGTGACGTCAGTGTAGGCATAGGCTATACATCACCTCCGGGTTAAGTAATAATGGCCTTTAAATGCTAACTTATTTTCTATTGGTAATTCTATAACTGTTTCTAGTCATTATACAGGGTGATCTAAAAGTCCCTGTGCACCTGTAATAATTTATTATGAAAATAATGAAGGAAACTGCAGCGGGTCTGTTGGGTTATACTGGGCAGTCCCATTTACACCAAACCCCTATTGCTCATATATCCATCCAACCTATGTTTGAAGCTATCCAGCGTATTCGAGTTAATGATGATGTTTGGTAACTTGTTCCACTCATCCACTACTCTATTTCCAAACCAATGTTTACCTATTTCACGACTAAATCTAAATTTGTCTAATTTAAAACCGGGAGTTCGCTCCTGGTTGGATAGTTTGAGTACCTTTGTAATGTCCCCTTTGTTTAGCCCTGACTTCCATTTATACACCTCTATCATATCGCCCCGCACTCTACGTCTCTCGAGGGAGTGCAAATTTAGATGCTTTAACCTGTCTCTATACTCAAGGTTCCTAATGCCCGGGATTAGTCTTGTCATGTAGGTAGTTTACTTATTAACTCTGTTCTACTTTCACTTAATTAAAAAAAAAGAGTAAATGTTAAAAGTGGACAAGGACTTTTCGATCTCCTTGTAGATAGTCCTTGTAGACGGTAATAAAATGGCTGAAATAATCTAACCAAATAAGTAAACTGGGACAGAGGTGGGGGTAGGGAGGGGGGTTGGGGTAAGGGGGAGGGGGTTTCTAGAACGTAACTCCAGGAACGAGGACTTCGCCCCCCCCCCCACCTCAAACCTGAACCTCTTTGTCTTGTCAGCAGGTGGGAGGGGGGGGGGGGTTTATTAGGTCATTAAGGCGTCGTAAATTGTTAACCCTTTTGTTCGACGTTCCTGTCTGGCCGTGTGTCAGTCTGATAGTCTGATCAACCTGGTGCTGTGGTCTTTAGGGTGGGTGGATGGATGGAGGAGGAGGGAAGGAGAGTGGGAGGGTAGATGTGTGAGAGGTAGGGAAGGAAGGAAGGATTGCAGGGAGGGGGGACTTTCCTTATTGCAAAAGACAGGTGTGTGTGTGTGGGAGGGGGGGGGGATCTCTCATCTATAGTACAGGTGTGGGTGGGGAGAGGGGAGATATGTGGGTGAGAGAACGAGGAAGAAGGCGGGCATCACCTATCAGGGGGGGGGGATCTCTCATCTATAGTACAGGTGTGGGTGGGGAGAGGGGAGATATGTGGGTGAGAGAACGAGGAAGAAGGCGGTTATGCCTGTCCCAGCTCACTGGAGGTCACACCAACACCCTTATGATGACCTAACTGCAGTGGTAGTTTAGGATCGGGTCATGTTAGCGGCAGGCCCTTCTGAGTGGTTTACCTTTGTGGTGTTAGTTGGTGTTTACGAATCACAGAAGAATGAATACAGTGAACGGTGTCTGTAATCCTTCTTTAATTACTGTGGCTACTGTATCGCTGTAACTTAAATAACTGGCCTTTAGTGCGGTGACTGATTAAGTGGGTCTCAGTTCTGATGGGTCCCAGTCGTAATGGGTCCCAGTTCTGATGGGTCCCAGTCGTAATGGGTCCCAGTTCTGATGGGTCCCAGTCGTAATGGGTCCCAGTCATAATAGTTCCCAGTCGCAATGGGCCCCAGTTGTAATAGGCCCCAGTCGTAATGGGCCCCAGTCGTAATGGGCCCCAGTCCATGTAAGTAACTACACCGGTTCACATAGCGTCATCGTGTAGGTAACATAGACAGTGGCTCACAATACAAGTCGACTTAACCCAAGACAGCCATTTGAAGCTTATTACCCGTGTGTGTGTGTGTGACCCAGATGTTGTGTGACGTATGTGTGCCCTTTTTTTTTCCCCAGTTCAAACTTAGTTCACATGTTTTATCTGTCTCTTGAAAGTTGACTTAGAGTATTAACAAAGGAAAAAAGTTGTTGTTGTTTGAAGGGCAATGTTAGGATAAGAGGGGCAATGAAGCGTGCCAAGGTGGGGAGAAGACACGAGGCGCTGGAGAGAGAGGGAGAGGTGGAGGGGGGGTGAGAGGTGAAGGAAGGAAGGAAGATTGAGATGGGAGGAAGGGATGAAGGGATGAAGGAGGGAGAGGGAAGGAGGGAGAGGGATTGGGGAAGGAGGACACGTGAAAGGAGAAAGGAAAGGATGGAGGACACGACAAAGGGAAGGAGAGGAGGGAGGGATGGAAGGGGGGGGGGAGGTCACAAGCCTCCAGAAGGGTAAAGTTGATGACCTAAGCTGCGCCGTACCTCACCTGTCCCTTGCCCCTCACACCTGCTCTCTGCCCCTCACTCTTGCCCCTTGCCCCTTACATCTGCCCCTTGCCTCTCAACCTCAGCCCTCAGCCTCCCTACTGTGGGCACAACAGGTGTCTCTCTTGAACTTTAGGTGGATGAGAGAGAGAGAGAGAGAGAGAGAGAGAGAGAGAGAGAGAGAGAGAGAGAGAGATCGTTTTCATTTCTCTATATTATCTTATTATTTATTTGCCTTCTCCTTCATTCCCCCATCATCATATTATCCCTTCATTGCCCTTCTCATCATACTCCCCCCCCTTGCCCCTCCCCGTACCCTCCCCCATCCCCTAATCTCTCCTCCATCTCCCCCAATTCATTATGTTGTGTGTGTGTGTTTGTGTTTTTCTCTATGTATTTATCGTGTTCCTCGTGGCCTTGGTATTTATCACGTGTCCTTGTTTATCCCTGTTTATCACTGTTGGTCTGATTCCTTGTTTGGTTTTCTTTGTTTTCTTCATTTCGTCTTTTTTTTTTTAAGTTTGTTGTTTTTTTATTCTTCATCTGTTTATTTGGGTGTTTTTGTTGGTTAATAATAATAATAAATAATAATAATTAACGGTTTATTGAAAAAGTTCTGCAGTTCGAAGGCTGAAAATATACATTGGACATAAATGACTTATTACATACATTGGTGGTCTAACAAAAGCCTTCATTAGAGAAAGGTGAAGGAACATACAGTGAACATACAGATTAATGTAGGTGTTGAACAGCAAAAACGTAGTGTAGTAACTCCCTCACAGATGGTGTTATGAGGGGCTTAACGTGGTGTAGTAGTTCCCTCACAGGTGGTGTTATGAGGAGCTTGACGTGGTGTAGTAGTTCCCTCACAGGTGGTGTTATGAGGGGCATCACGTGGAGTACTAGTTCCCTCACAGATGGTGTTATGAGGGGCTTGACGTGGTGTAGTAGTTCCCTCACAGATGGTGTTATGAGGGGCATCACGTGGAGTACTAGTTCCCTCACAGGTGGTGTTATGAGGAGCTTGACGTGGTGTAGTAGTTCCCTCACAGGTGGTGTTATGAGGGGCATCACGTGGAGTACTAGTTCCCTCACAGATGGTGTTATGAGGGGCTTGACGTGGAGTACTAGTTCCCTACAGGTGGTGTTATGAGGGGCTTGACGTGGAGTACTAGTTCCCTCACAGGTGGTATGAGGGGCTTGACGTGGGTACTAGTTCCTCACAGATGGTGTTATGAGGGGCTTGACTTGGAGTACTAGTTCCCTCAGGTGGTATATAGGGGCTTGACGTGGAGTACTAGTTCCCTCACAGGTGGTGTTATGAGGGGCTTGACGTGGAGTACTAGTTCCCTCACAGGTGTGTTATGAGGGGCTTGACGTGGGTACTAGTTCCCTCAGGGTGGTGTATGAGGGGTTGACGTGGAGTACTAGTTCCTCACAGGTGGTGTTATGAGGGGCTTGACGTGGAGTACTAGTTCCTCACAGGTGGTGTTATGAGGGGCTTGACGTGGAGTACTAGTTCCCTCGCAGATGGTGTTATGAGGGGCCTGGTGTGTGTGTGTGTGTGTGTGTGTGTGTGTGTGTGTGTGTCTGTCTGGTACGTGTGTGTGTGTGTGTGTGTGTGTGTTTATGGAGGCAGTAACATTTTTATGTATCTCTAAGGTCAGTTCACCTTATGAAATGGTGTTGAAACGGACCTTAGAGGAGGGTGTGTGTTGAGGCGATACGTTATGTTACTGACAGGGATTTATAGAGATGAATGGTTGTCATCTTGGCGGGGCTAGTGTGGGAACCTGGCACTATGGTGATGATGGTGGTGATGGTGATGGTAGTGATGATGGTGATGGTAGTGGTGATGGTGGTAGTGATGATGGTGGTGGTGATGATGATGGTGGTGGTGGTGATGATGATGGTGATGATGATGATGGTGGTGGTGGTGATGATGGTGGTGGTGATGATGGTGGTAGTGAGTGATGATGGTGGTGATGGTGATGATGATGATGGTGGTGATGATGTGGTGATGGTGTGGTGATGTGGTGGTGGTGATGGTGGTGGTGGGTGGTGATGATGGTGGTGATGATGGTGGTGATGGTGATGGTGGTGGTGGTGGTGATGATGGTGGTGTGGTGGGTGGTGGTGGTGGTGGTGGTTGGTGATGAGTGGTGGGTGGTGATGATGTGGTGGGGTGGTGGTGGTGGGTGGTGGTGGTGGTGGTTGGTGGTGTGGTGATGATGAGTGGTGGTGGTGATTGATGATGGTGGTGATGATGATGGTGGTGTGGTGATGATGGTGGTGGTGGTTGGTGGGTGGTTGGGTGGTGATGGTGATGGTGGTGATGAAGTGATGGTGGTGGTGATGATGATGATGATGGTGGTGGTGATGATGGGTGGTGGTGGTGATGGTGGTGATTGGTTGATGATGATGATGGTTGGTGATGGTGATGATGGTGGTGATGAAGTGATGGTGATGATGATGATGGGGTGGTGATGATGATGGTGATGGTGATGATGTGGTGGTGATGATGATGGTGGTGATGATGGTGATGATGATGGTGGTGATGATGGGTGGTGATGATGATGGTGGTGATGATGGTGGTGGTGATGATGGTAGTGATGATGATCACTACTACTACTACTACTCTACAACTAAACACACTTCTTGTTGTATATAATACACACAAACACAAGATTTACACACAAACACTAGCTATACACACAAGCACTGGATATACACAAGCACTAGATGTACACATGTAGGGAGAGTTGTACACGTCTCACCTGGAAGTACTGTAGGTATATCAAGTGAGGAGATAGTGGGAGCAGAGGCAGGTACAGAAGAGAAGGCTAGTTACAGTGCTTTCGTGAAGTGTCGAAGGTTATGGGCAGAGGAGGAGGAGGAAGAGAGAGAGATATGAAGAGAGGAGGAGGAAGGAAGGAAGGGCTAGAAGAAGAAGAAGAAGAAGAAGAAGAAGATATCAACACCTCCTTTACCTGTATCAGTATCAAGGTGTGTGTGTGGGGGGGCAGGTGGTGGTCCATTTATTAAGGAGTTATGTCAGGTGACAGGTGACACAATGATGTTTTAGTAGTGTCTGTCTGTCTTTCTCTGTCTCTCTGTCACCGTGTCTCTTCTCCGTCCTTCTCTGTGTTTCGTTTCTCCTCTCTCTCCACACACCACCACCACACCACACACCACACACACACCACACCACACACACACACACACACACACCACCACACACACACACACACACACACACACACACACACACACACCACACACACACACACACACACACACACACACACACACACACACACACACACACACACATAAACCACACCCCTTCCCAGAACAAAGCTTTGGCAGACCAACGCTGAATACAAAACCCGTCCTGGATGGTGTGGGTTGTGTGGATGGTGTGGTGTGCATGGTGGATGGGTGTGTGTATTTGTGTCGATGAGGGAAGGTGGTGGGGTGGTTGAGGTCAGGGGATGAGATGGATGAGGGCAAGGGATAGGTTGATGAGGATAGTATGGATAATGTGGATGTGGATTGTGTGGATGAGTCGGATAATCTATCTATCTATCTATCTATCTATCACGTGAGGTCGGTGGCACTCAGGAAGGTCAGATTGAGAGGTGGGCAGGCTTCTCATTGTGTGTGTGTGTGTGCATGCAATCTCAGGCTCTCAGTTGACTCCTGCACCTTCTGTACCTGTTGCTGGAGGGAAGGGTGTTGGAGGTGAGAAAGGGGGTGTGGAGGTGAAAGGGGGGGTGTTGGAGGTGAGAGAAGGGGGTGTTGGAGGTGAGAAAGGGAGGTGTTGGAATGAGAGAAAGGAGGGGGTGTTGGAGGTGAGAAGTGTTGGAGGAGGTGAGAAAGGGGGTGTTGGAGGTGAGAAGTGTTGGAGGTGAAAGTGTTGGAGGTGAGAAAGGGGGGTTGGAGGTGAGAGAAAGGGGGGTGTTGGAGGTGAAGAAGGGTGTTGGAGGTGAGAAGAGGTGTTAGTGAGAGAAAGGGGGGTGTGTTGGAGGTGAAGAAGTGTTGGAGGTGAGAAGAAGTGTTGGAGGTAGAAAGAAGTGTTGGAGGTGAAAGAGTGTTGGAGGTGAGAGAAGGAGGGGTGTTGGAGGTGAGAGAAGTGTTGGAGGTAGAGAAGGGGGTGGAGGTGAGAGAAGGGGTGTTGGAGGGTGAGAAGGGGGGGTTTGGTTAGGTTAGGTTTCGTCATTCAGGGCTACTGTACAACATGGCAGTGGAACTAATCACTTGGACTTGTTGACGTACGTGTCCAGACCTCTCTTGGGAACGCTAAACCAAAGGGGGGTGGCAGGGAGGAGGGTAGGAAGGTATAGGGAGAGGGTGAGGAAAACTGATTAAGTAAGGTGTGTGTTAGGTGTGACGATGTTGTCTGAGAATGTGCTATGTGTGGGGTCTCTCTCTCTCTCTCTCTCTCTCTCTCTCTCTCTCTCTCTCTCTCCTATTTCAGTTTTAATTCTATCTTTCTTTTTCTTCTTCTTCTTCTTCTTTACTTCTCACGTACTCTCTCCTCTATATTGATAATTAAACACACACACACACACACACACACACACACACACACACACACACCTCTACTTTCAATGGTCGTTGTTTATCTTCGTGTGGTTACAATGTTACCGAGTTCTAGATTGGTGTGTGTGTGTGTGTGTGTGTGTGTGTGTGTGTGTGTGTGTCTGTGTGTGTGTGTCTGTGTGTGTGTCGTAAGCTTAGTGGAAAAAAAATTGTTCCATAAATAAAAGTGAAAAATCAAATTACCTTTGATTTGTTCTTTCAGTCAGTCATTCAGTCACTCCCCAGTCAGTCAGTCAGTCAGTCACTCCCTAGTCACTCCCTAGTCACTCTCAGTCACTCACCCACTCCTAAACACTTATACTTTTCTGCCACTCGTCTGTCCTCTTAAGTAACCTAAGGTAAACTGGTTTTTGGTTACTTGGAGAACCGGTTTCAGGTGTTACTTTACACGAGAGTAATAATGGCGGATCCAGGAACCGGTTCTTAGGGGGGGGGAGGGTGGTGTTGTGGGTAACCGTTCGTGGTCAAGTTGAACGGTTCTCCAGTGCAGTGGAGAGAGAGAGAGCTATGTGAATTAGTGAAATTTTGATGGTCCGTGTTCGTGAATTAGTAAATCACGTATTATCACGAACACGGAGGAAGCAATAAAAATAACGTACTGTACTTACCTGTTAAAATACGTTAAACCATTATGGACAGGAGACAGGTGGGTGGGTGGGTGGGTGGGCAGGTGGGCAGGTAGGTTGGTGGGTGATGTGGTCCGCTATATATGCAGTATATATGTGTGTGTGTGTGTGTGTGTGTGTGTGAGGAGTAGTGAAGGTTACTCTGGACTCTACTCGTGGGAGGATACTCGTGGTTTGTACTCCTCGCTCTACTCGTGAGGAAAATATTAAGAGTTCTGGGAGTGAGTAAAAAGACAGATATAGACAGATGGAGAAAAACACAGACAGACAGAGAGACAAAACATACAGACAGACAGACAGACAGAGAGACAGACAGACAGACATACATTAAACACAGCTATAATATTATCCATTTGTAAGAGGAGGAAAAAAAAGATGTGTTTTGGCAGCGGGGATTCTAAACAAGAGTTTGAATCAGTACTTAACTTTCACTTAAGTGGAGGTAGTGGTGGCCTCGGGGGAGTGTGGAGGGAGAATGAGAGGTTAAAGGAGGAAGGAAGAGAGGGAAGGAGAGGTTAAGGGAGGGATGAAGGAAAAGAATAGGGAAGGAGAGTAAGGTGAGAGTTTAAGGGGTGAGGGAAGGAAGGAAGGAGAGGAACGTGAGATGGAAGGTGATGGTGGGAAGGAGGAGGATTGAGGGAAGATAGAAGGAAGGAGAGGAATGGTGTTGATAGGTGAGGGAGGGAAGAGAGAGAGAGGTCAGGTGTTAGAGGAGGTAAGAGGCGGAAGTAGCATCAGGGAGGGAAGAGGCCGAGTAGCAGCTAGAGGAGGTGAGAGGCCAGTAGCAGCTAGAGGGAAGGAGAGGCCGGAAGTAGCTAGAGGGCGGTAGAGACCGGAAGTAGCAGCTAGAGGCGGAGTAGCAGCAGGGAGGTGGGGAGCCGGAGTAGCAGCTAGAGGGAAGGAGAAGAGGCCAGGAAGTAGCAGCTGGGGAGGTGAGAGGCCGGAAGTAGCAGCTAGAGGGAAGGAGGGCCAGAGTAGCAGCTAGAGGTAAGGAGCCGAAGTAGCAGTTAGAGGGGAAGAAGCAGAGTAGCAGCGAGAGGAGGTAGAGGCCGGAAGTAGCAGCTAGAGGGAGGGAAGGGCCGGAAGCAGCAGCTAGAGGAGGAGATGCCAGGTAGCAGTTGGGGGGTAAGAGACCGGAAGTAGTAGCTAGAGGGAGGAAGAGGCCGGAAGTAGCAGCTAGTGGGAGGGGAAGAGGCCGAAGTAGCAACTAGAGGAGAGTAACCCTGGCCTCTCCTCTCTCATCTTACGCTGGAGAATTGATGGACGTCTGTGGTCACTTGTCCTGTGTGTGTGTGTGTGTGTGCGCGTGCGCGTGTGTGTGTGTGTGTGTGTGTGTGTGTGTTGATAAATGTCCAAAACTACACAGACACACACACAAAATCAAAACTCATAGGTTATTTCACACGACTCTCATTATTTCCATTATTTCGGTAGCTGGTCTTTGTGTGTGTGTGTGTGTGTGTGTCATTGATTCTCTGTGTACATGTTTGTATATCTGGGTGTATGATTGTACCGTATGTATGTATATGTATATTTTTGTGTTATTTGTATATATTTTTCTCACCTGTGTCTGTGTGTGTGCGAGTGGGTATATGAAATTTTGTGTGTGTGTGTTATGTGCGTTAGTTTATGTCAGTACGTACAGGAAGTATTTTTAAAGCACAGGTACACATATTATCCGGTAATAAGAGTACCTTCACGGACGCTGACCAGGTGTGTGTGTGTGTGTGTGTGTGTGTGTGTGTGTTTGTGTGTGTGTGTGTGTATCTCTCATCTCTGTATTTTTAAAGTGATGATTTTCTGTATCTTTATTTATTTATGTCTTTTATTTCTTCTTGTCCATCCTGGGAAAACATAACAATACATCTTGTCCATCCTGGGGCACAACAATACATCTTGTCCATCCTGGGAGAAACAACAATACATCTTGTCCATCCTGGGAGAAACACAACAATACATCTTGTCCATCCTGGGAGAAACATAACAATACATCTTGTCCATCCTGGGAGAAACATAACAATACATCTTGTCCATCCTGGGAGGAACATAACAATACATCTTGTCCATCCTGGGGCATAACAATACATCTTGTCCATCCTGGGAGAAACATAACAATACATCTTGTCCATCCTGGGAGAAACATAACAATACATCTTGTCCATCCTGGGAGAAACATAACAATACATCTTGTCCATCTGGGAGAAACATAACAATACATCTTGTCCATCCTGAGAGGAACAGAGACGTACCACAACAAAAAAGGTGGTATATGATGGCCGGCCTTCAAGCCTTACCTTAGTTCTGGGAGTGCTTGAAGATAATAACAACATTTACCTCTCAATAGGACAAGGAACTCGCTACGTGCTACTGCTGCTGATGTTCTTGGGTCCACCTTCCAGGAGCTTCGTGCGTTAGATAGCGTTCGTTAATGGAGGGTAAAAGAAGCCTATTAGACACGGTAGATTCTTGGCGTGATTTGGCTCCTCTCATGTAGTAACCCAGAGGAAAATTTTACTTAAGAGCCTTTGAGAATCTTTGTATCGTAGCTTAAGTGAGACAGAATCGTACTTAAATCTCACTTAGGAGGAAAAAACTTAACTTACGAGCCTTTGAGAATCTTTGTATCGTAGCTTAAGTGAGACAGAATCGTACTTAAATCTCACTTAGGAGGAAAAAACTTAACTGGCCTTTGAGAATCTGACCCAAGTACCGTTGTTAATGATCTAAGAGTAGTTATGTAGTTAGTAGCGGTTATTACCTTACCACATGACAGCTAGTTCAGGGTAGTTACATCAGCTGGCTTGTGGTTAGGTGTTTGTTTGTTTGTTTGGATCGATGGTTGTGTGATGGTGTTTTTTTGTATGTGTTTGGAGAAAGTGTTTTTATATTATGGGTTATTTAGACAGACAGACAGACTGACAGAACAAAAACATTGGCACACAAGTAGAGGCAAACACATAGACAGGGAGACAGATATTAATACTGTCACACACACCAGGAAGAGTCATAGGACAGAAATAAGTGTTGAGGAGAAAGAGGAGGAGGAGGAAGTGTGAGTGTCCGGCGTGAGGGGTGAGGCGTGAGGGACGATGACGCAGCGCACCCAATGAGGAAGGAAGTATCGTTCGTCATCATCATCATCATCATCATTGTCATCATCATTGTCATCATCTCAGTTTTTATAACCTCCTGGTGATTTTGAAGGTGTGTGTGTGTGTGTGTGTGTGTGTGTGTGTGTGTGTGTGTGTACATCAGGTGACAGGCAGGTGTAGAGGCGACAGGTGTTATAACAAGACAGGTGATGATTAATGGGAAAAACTTAACAGAGACTTAACTTATTTCATAGATTTTTTTTCTCACCTGTTTCTCTTCTTCCATTCATCTAATTTTTGTTTACCTGATGCATTAATTAACGTCTTTGTCTCTGTATGGAGGTAAGACAACTCACCTGCCGCGGGAGTTGCTTGAACAGGTGTGTTGACGAGTCGTGATTATACTCTGTTGACTTGGGTGACGTCACTGTTGGTGTGTTTACATACGTGACGTCACCAGCTGGAGTAATTAAGAGGCGCGGGATGTGGATGAAGGACTTTACACCTTATTAGTCTATATAAACACGTAATAGGAGGTAATGTCTCTATCTGTCTCTCACACCCACGCACTGACCACCTATACCGTAATAAGAAGATAATTTCACTACTCAATATCATAAGTAGTTCTTTGTCGTGGTGTAAAACATTGATGGTGCCTGGTGTAGTGAGGGGCCCGTCAGTAGTTCCTGGTGGGGGAGGACTTTAATGATCTTCGTCAGCCTCTTAAACTTTCATGAGGTGGCACCGCCTTCAGCCACCACACCTTCTGTTATAGGTACAGGGTGGTACAAAAGTCGTTTTTACCTAAGGCATATTTTCACTAGAATTGTTCTCAGTAAAGGTGACTTATGCGTCACCTTGGACAGGAGTTACACACACAGGGAAGACGAGTGTGTTGTTGTGATTAGTTTGGCCAATCAGATACCGAGAAAGTTTATTATTATTATTATTATTATTATTATTATTATTATTATTATTATTATTATTATTATTATATAAGACATTGTTTACCTTGAGGTGTGAACGAAGATGTGTGGATTACATTATAAAGAACGTTGAAATCTCCGGGAGGTGTTGGCCCGTGTTCTTTCTGATTGTTTTCGATTTACATATGATTTTACTTCAGTTGTTTATATTCACTAGATAATATTTTTAAAACTTAGAATATTTATAAAGTAAATTATTTTGTTTTTTTTTATTATTGTTTTATTAGTTTGATCGATGTTAAGAGCGCATGTTTGTTGTTATATCCGACCAATATTCGTCTGTTATGTAATCCCCTTCAAGTTTCCCGCCATATTTGATCCTAGTGCCTTGAGGTCATTAGGTCAAGGGTCACATCACTTGATAAAGGCGCCTGCAGTAGGTATATTTGTGTCGAGATATGGTGTTTACGCCCGCCATGTATCATCGACTCAACCCATACCTAGGAAACTGAAGGGCGGCCGCCACACACACACACACACACACACGGCTGATGGTACAATGTTGGAAAAATACTAAGAATTATTATTTATTTTTCTCAGGTGATAACAGGGAGTAATAATGTTATTTTTGTTAACGAGGAATATAATCGACAATAATTCCCAGATGACAAGGAATTATACGATATTATTTCCAGATGATCGGTATGTAAGTTGATTCCTAAATAACTGAATATATATATATATATATATATATATATATATATATATAACATAATTCCTATAGATAGTAAATATATAATAATTCTTAGATGAAAGAGAATTTACCACCCACCAAAATTCCCCAAAATAGGGAATATTTTTTTTTAGTAATATATCACCGCCCATGTCGTCATTTTAGTAAGTAACACTAATGGCCACGCCCAGGTCCTCACGCGGGTTACTGGGCGGTGCTCGACTCAGAAAGACCTCACAGGTGTCCAGACTTAAAAAAATAAAAATCTTACGATGATTCTTCCTCGTTACGATAATAATCCTAAATGGTTGACTTTGGAAAAAAAATGAAAGAAAAAATGATTAAAAATAAAAAAAAAGTCATACTGGGAATCTACCTTACCTAGATACGTACACTTACCATGTGTGTGTGTTTTGTTATTCAATTTACGAATGTTTGAGAATCCGGTACATGAGGGGTGAACGAGGAGATGTTACCTGCCTCCCTCCCTCCCTCCATCACCTTAGGCGCCTTCACCACACACCGCTCACCGATTTCTATTGTGACAAACGCGTGACCTGCTCTTCCGGTGTGTGTGTGTGTGTGTGTGTGTGTGTGTGTGTGTGTGTGTGTGTGTGTGTGTGTGTGTGTGTGTGTGTGTGTCCTACATCATATGCGTGTTGTTTTGTACACCTTCTCCAGCCAGTAATTAATCATCAAATTGCCCTTACACGTGACTCATAACACGCTCCCACCTGTCCAACACCTGTCTTTAATTAATTATGAATCACCTGCATATAATATACTTTTGGCTAACTAATAATATTTTACTACGAGACAATATACTCTAGACTGTATTATGTAGAAAAATACTGTAAACTTTTATCGTGTGGCATTTAAGAAAGTATTTGGTATTTAACAGAATATGATAATTAAGAAGAGCTACACAAATAATAATGAACCATCTGATGCGTTGGAGAATTTATTTATCATCTGGCATTTACGAGAATTGTTGGCCATCTGGCATTTACGAGGTATTTAATGAAGAAATATAAGAGTAAATGTTGGTAGTTTCTTTTTGTTTTCATTATTATTATTATTATTATTATTATCATCATCTCTGGGTCTCTGTCTGTCTGTCAATCTGTCTTCCTTCTTTATATATGAATGTCTCTCTCTCTCTCTCTCTCTCTCTACGTAAATGATATGTAACGTCGACTTAATGATGACGTAAATGATATGTAACGTCGACTTAATGATGACGTAAATGATATGTAACGTCGACTTATGTTAGTGTGTCACAAGTGATTTTTTCTGGTTCGTCTGATTCCTTTCCCTAAACTTTCAACCAATCATTTTTTGAGAATTATTACATATATAACTTGGAAATATAACTGTATTTTATTCCAGTATGATTTTGTTTTTATAAATGAAACATAAATATCATGTAAAGTGACTCTGATTTGTAATTCCGGTATCGTGGCCGTGGAATATTGCCCAACATGTGTCGATCTGCAGCTGTTCCGGGTAAACATTGAGCCGCCATCTTTGTTTTTTTCCTAGTAAGGGCTAAGAACTAAACACTAGTCGATCAGCTGTTCCGTGTAAACATTGAGCCGCCATCTTTGTTTATTGTTGGCCCTGCTTATATAAACAAAACAAAGGTCAATCAGCTGTTCTAGATAAACATTGATTGCATGGAGACACGGGTAGGGATGTGTGGGGGGGGGGAGACGGGAGGGATGACGGAGAAGGTCAGGGAAGGGGATTAGGGAAAGGGAGGGAGGGAGGAGGCGAGAGAGGGGAGGAGGACTGGATAGGTACCAGGGCGTGTAAGCGAATTGGTGACAAAGGAATCGAATTCTCTCTCTCTCTCTACTTATATTTGTATCTGAAATTGTCTTTATGTTTGTATTTATAATAATTTGATCAGTACCTATACTTGTAACTGTACCTGTCTTTGTACCTGTCTCTGTACCTGTACCTGTCTCTGTACCTGTCTTTGTACCTGTACTTGTGTTTGTACCTGTATTTGTTTCTGTACCTTGGCCTCCGTCTTTATAGAATCACGATACACACTCACCAGGTAGGGACGTAGACAGGTGAGGTGGGTAGACAGGTGAGGAGGGTAAACAGTACAGGTGTTGGCGACGTACGTATTCAAATCTCAACATCGACCCATTGTGTTGAGTCGTGTTTTTGTCACCATGTTGAGGAGTGAACCACGACACAGGTGAGGCTTAGTGGCCCCTCTCACAGGTAATGTCCACAGTGTTACGACCCCCAATACTGGCCAGGTGAGGGAAGCATTTGTTTACCTGTCTTGCTATAAACAAATCGTGTGGTTAGGTTATTTTATTTTTAATTGATCGACTGACTGACTGACTGACTGACTGACTGACTTATACCTGAACGCACGGAGGAGTTCTTGAGCGCACTGTTAGTTGATGCGTTCTTTTATTATCGTTAATGAGGAATAACCCGCATGTGGTAAGAACTCTGTGAGCGTCAGGGGTGAGGGTGGTAAGGGTGAGGATGGTTGGTGAGGTGGTTGGGGTGAGGTGGTGAAGGTGAGAGGATGGTTGGGTGAGAGGGTGGTGAGAAGTGGTCAGGGGTGGGGTGGTGAAGGTGAGGGTGGTGAAGGTGGGGATGGTTAGGGTGGGGATGAGGGTAGTGAGGGGTGGTAGAATGAGGGGTGGCCCACAGGGGGTCAGAGGTCGACCTATGAGAGTGAAAGTGTTTGGGCACCACAGATCACGACTGACCTCTCTCTCTCTCTCTCTCTCTCTCTCTCTCTCTCTCTCTCCTTATCCTCAGATTTGAGAGAAAGAGAAGAGAGAAAGAGAGATTAGAGAGAAGAGATTAAGAGATTGTATCATATTTCATTGTGGTCTGAATATTTCCCCAGATAATTTTATACACCTAACTGGGAGAGAAATCTGTTTAAATCTACCGTATGCAAATCACGAAGTATTTTAGGGTTATATTTTATTCAACGACTATTAAATCTTATTCACTATGTAAGATAACTGTAAGCCAAGGTTATATAGTTTTTTAATAGGATGAACAGATCACCTGAAGATTTTACCTCTCTTAATTGATTTTACCTGATGTTTGAACACCTTATGACGTTATCTCTGAGGGATTAGGTTAGGTTCTTATGTTCTTATGTTAGAGTTAGGTTAGGATTAGGTTAGGTTAGGTTAGAGTTAGGATTGAGTTGTGTGTGTGTGTGTGTGTGTGTGTCAGTACCAGGTGTTGTATGTAGCCTGGGCGTGGGCGTGCGTTGGCGTGTACGGGCGTGGCGGGGTGTGGCGTGGCGTGGCGTTGACGTATAGCCTATGATAGCCACGTGGACGTTCGTGTTGTGATTGATGTTTGGTGATACAGGGCGTGAATGTAATCGTGGGCATGGGTGATACAGGCGTGGGCGTGAATGCTGTAATCGTGGGCATGGATGATACAGGCGTGGGCGTGAATGCTGTAATCGTGGGCATGGGTGATACAGGCGTGGGCGTGAATTCTGTTACCGTGGGCATGGATGATACAGATATGGGCGTGAATGCTGTAATCGTGGGCGTAGGTAATGCAGGCTTGCGCAGCGAGGGTGGGCGCTCTAGAGGGCGACCCGGACCAGTTGCTGGGTGGTGTGTGTGGAGAGTAATTGCTAGGAAGGATTAATGACGAGGAAGAAGAGGAGGAGGAGGAAGAAGAGGAGGAGGAGGTGGAGGTGGAGGAGGAGGAAGAGGTAGTGGTGAGGCAAGGTTTATCTGGTCAGCTGAACGGGTCGTCGTGTCGTAACGTGTCGATATACCCGGACCCCTCACACGTTCTTCTCTCATCTCTCCCTCCCCCTCTCCTCCCTCCCCCTCCTCCCTCCATCCCCCCTTTTTACGTTCACTTACCTCCTCGTCACGTTCTCTCCCCTCTCACCCTCCTCACGTTCACCTCACATTCTCTCCCCAACGCCTTCCTCACCTCTCACGTTCTGTTGCCCCTCCTCCACACACTGCTGAAGAACGATCACACTACAATCTCTTCACTACTCACGTTCTTTTCTGTCACGTTCTCCTCACTTCTCACGTTCTCTTTCGTCATGTTTTATCCTCTCTCCCTCTCTCTCTCTCTCTCTCTCTCTGTACTGCACTCGATTACCTTCACTCCCTCAACGGTAAATTAAGGCACCGGTACCCATATACAGCTGGGTCGACTCTGGGTGCCCCTCTAACAGGAAGTGAGTGTTGTATCCACCTTGTTCACCTTACCATTACTTCCTTCGTTGTATAATGCGGCTGTTCTACTGGTGATGACGTCATAGGATCACCTGAATATTACGCACCAGTATCGCTAACCTAACCTAACCTAACCTAACCTAACCTAAGCAAACCTAACCTAACCTAAGCAAACCTAACCTAACCTAAGCTAACCTCACATAGCTAGGGGGCCTAATCTTCAGGTGATCCACAATTCCCTATCATGCAACACGTATAGACATGTTGTGAGTGTCTTGACATCTGGCCACGCCCACCTCTCTTAGTTTCTTGAAGTCTGGCCACGCCCACCTCTTCCTCTACGGTTCACTGAGTTCTTGTTCCCTTGTTTGGTGCAGCAGGGAGGAGGAGGAGGAGGAGCTTAGCACAGGCGCCCCTCCTCCACGTGGGACCCCAACTCTCAATGCTTAGTCGGGATATTTTTCGCATCACCTGAAAATTATCCTCCGTGATTTATCTAACCTGATGATTAAACACTGTATTGTTACCTGAGGTGGGGGGGTTAGGATGGGTTAGGTTAGGTTAGCGTTAGTGTTAGGTTAGGTTAGGTTAGGTTAGGTTAGGTTAGGTTAGGTTAGGTTAGGTTACTCTGTTTGGTAATGTGAGAATACATTAAAATGGTTCACTTAAGCTCCGACACAAAGACAGACAGACAGGCAGACAGACAGACAGACAGACAGACAGACAGACAGACAGACAGACAAGACTCATGTTCGTACGTTCAGTTTTTCCTCCCCTGATCTAAGAACTCCCCACGCTGGTCCACTTAAGCTTCCACAACAAAGATGGTGGTCAAGATGGCGTCGGAAGAGTGCGGAGACTTTGGTTAAGTTGATGACGTGTCTGTTGCCTCCAGTTAGTGTGTGGGGGGGAATTGTCGAGTACAAGTCTTTGAAAATTTAGTTCTAAGTTATTTGTTTTCTTGCTGTCCTCACCCTGCCTCTCCCTGTCCTCACCCTGCCTCTCCCTGATACCCCTGTCATCTCCCTGTCCCCACCCTGCAACCCCTGTCCTCTCCCTGTCCTCACCCTGCTACCCCTGTCATCTCCCTGTCCCTCACCCTGCTACCCCTGTCATCTCCCCTGTCCTCACCCCCTGCTACCCCTGTCATCTCCCTGTCCTCACCCCTGAAACCCCACATCCCCTGTCCTCACCCCTGCAACCCCTGTCCTCCCCCCCCTGTCCCTCACCCTGACACTCCTGTGTCCTCACCTGCCACCCCCTGTCATCTCCCCTGTCCTCACCCTGCCACTCCCTGTCATCTCCCTGTCCTCACCCCCATACTCCCCTGTCATCTCCCCTGTCCCCGCCCTGCTACCCCCCTGTCATCTCCTGTCCCTCACCCCACCCCCTGTCATCTCCCTCCTTAAACACCCACATGCTAGCTTAAGATGGGGAGGAAGATGGGGGATAGAAGAGGAAGGTGTCTCTGATGCTCAAGCAATCAGGAGACTGCAACGACCTCCCTCCCTACCACATTACCTCCCTGTCTCCCCACCTGCCTCCCTCACCTGCCCCACACCTGCCCCCCCACCTGCTGCCCCCCACACCTGCCCCCACACCATCTGTCTCCCCCCCACCTGCCCTCCCCCCCCACCTGCCCTCCTCCCCACCTGCCCCCTCCCCCCACCTGCCCTCCCCCCCCACCTGCCCTCCCCCACCTGCCTCCCCCACCTGCCCCCCACACCCATCTGTCTTCTCCCCCCAACTGTCTCCCCCCCACCTGCCCTCCTCCCCTCACCTGCCCTCCCTCACCTGCCTCCCCACCTGCTCTCCCCTCACCTGCTCTCCCCTCACCTGCCCCCACACCATCTGGGTCTCCCTCACCTGCCCACACTATCTGCCCTCCCTCACCTGCCCTCCGCCCACACATGCCTTACCATGACTCACTGTGTCCCCTCCACCCCCTCTTATCCCCGCCCACACGCCCATGCATACATTTTTGCTCTTGACCATCTCTCCTCCTCCTCTCCCTCCTCTTCTCCTTCCTTCTCCTTCCCTCCCTCCACCCTCTCGCCTGCATACACCTATCCACACACCTTCCCGCCCACACACACACACACACACACCACGTCCGTTTGTAGCCTGGTGTAGCCGGTTGTGGTGTGGTGGTGTACATAAGAACATAAGAATTAGGAAACTGCAGCGGGCCTATTGGCCCACACTGTGCAGTCCCGTTTACACCCAACCCCTATTGCTCATATAAGCATCCAACCTATGTTTAAAGCTATTCAGCGTATTCGAGTTAATGATGATATTTGGTAACTTGTTCCATTCATCCACTACTCTGTTTTCAAACCAGTGTTTACCTATTTCACGCCTAAATCTAAATTTGTCTAATTTAAAACCACTGTTACGAGTGTGGTATGGTGTACTGTAGTGTGCTGTGGTGGTGTGGATGGACTGTGGTATGGTGTGGTGTGGTGATGATAGGTGGACTGTGGTGAGATGTGGCAGGACTCGGGCAGGAGATGTCCCAGGGTGGCAGGGAAGGCGGTGGAGGTGTAGTGTGGTGCCGCGCCCCGCCCACACCCTCCTCCAAGGTCACCAGGGTGTGGGACAAAGACGGCCGCACGCATCACCGCCCATCACGCCCTAACCGCATGGCCCTAAGGCTCCCCTGGTCACCCTTAGGGTCCTCACACCTCTCCTACCTGGCTTAGTGGTCCCCCAGGGTCTTATTTGTTACCATCTGTGGTCTCTCATGGTCCTCACAATGGTCTTTTAGGGCCACTTATGGTCTAGAGTGTTTTTATCTGCCCCAATAATGGTCTCACTACAACATTACACCAACATCATCACTACAATACCACTAACATCATCACTATACCTCTACAGTAACATCATCACTGCAACACTACAGTAACATCATCACTAGAACACTACAGTAACATCATCACTACAACACTACAGTAACATCATCACTACAACACTACAGTAACATCATCACTACAACACTGCATTAACATCATCACTACAACACTACAGTAACATCATCACTACAACACTGCATTAACATCATCACTAGAACACTACAGTAACATCATCACTACAGCACTGCAGTAACATCATCACTACAATATTACATTAACATCATCACTATAATACCACTAACATCATCACTATAACACTGTGACATCATCCTACACAGTCATCACTACGTAACCACCACTAACATACCACTAACATCATCACTATACCTCTACAGTAACATCATCACTGCAACACTACAGTAACATCATCACTAGAACACTACAGTAACATCATCACTACAACACTACAGTAACATCATCACTACAACACTACAGTAACATCATCACTACAACACTGCATTAACATCATCACTAGAACACTACAGTAACATCATCACTACAGCACTGCAGTAACATCATCACTACAATATTACATTAACATCATCACTATAATACCACTAACATCATCACTATAACACTAAAGTGACATCATCACTACAACAGAACACATCATTACTATAACACAATGATTTATGGACCAAAATTCCAACCTCAATTTGTTTCTGGACAGTCAATTCAAAGTTAAGGTCCCTGAGTAAACTGCTTACTTCTCACAATAACTGAAGATGGCCGCAATGCGCCGTGAACATAACTTTAACGGGAAGGAAGGCCTCATCGCCTTCTTTTCTCAGAAAGTTGTACAAACTGGAAACAAATCTGACGTTATTTTGCGCAGTGAACTGTTAAAAGAATAGAAAAAATATAGCATTGAGCAAGGCTTCGTCGAGGCATCTACCGTCAATATAGGTCGATACTTATCGCTGCAGGGGGTGAGGGCCACCGTCCGGCTCGGGGGATCACACGGTAAGGGCCAGAAGTATGGGTACCCGGGAATCACTTGCATAGGGGTCACCCGGTCCCCGTCCTCCGCTGGCAAAATGCAGGCTTCCAAAACTAAATTGATAAAAAGAACAAGAAAATGTGTTGAAGCCACTGAAGACTCCTGCGACCACTACTCCACACCCGACCAGGCCAGGGTGTGGTTGTTGAGGCGACAGCTACTACACCTTAAACACTGGGTCACTCTGCTCGTTAACTCAGGGTGTGGTTGTTGTGTTGGCTACACCTTCTACACCTTAAATAAATTCACGCCCAGGTGGCCTGCCATCCTCGTGTGTGTGTGTGTGTGTGTGCGCGCCAAAGCTTTAATAGATGTTATTATAACGATGCTTTAAGACGCTTGAGGCTTTTATTTGTTTGTTTTATTACGATTGAAGGCTGTTGTTGCTATTATTTTGTCTCGTCGAATTCTAGTTATTGTTGCTGTTATTAAGGGCTGTTATCTTTATTACGACCTGTCAGAAAGTAACATCACTGCTATCATTTATTTTTAAACCTATTTCTTTCACAGCTATTATTATTATTATTATTATTATTATTATTATTATTATTATTATTATTTTATTGTCTTCCTGTCGTTAATTTCTGTCTATTTTGAATCTTTTGTATTTGGTTTTTTTTTTTGCTTCTTTTTTTAGTTGTCGACCACTGCTATTATTTATTTTCCATGACTTGGGGTTTTCACTGTTGCTGTACCAGGTTTTATTTTAACTTTATTTCACAGTGATATTCTTGTTATCGTTGGTGTCTTTGTTTTGTTTTTGTTCGTGTGATGAGATGTGTTTTTTACTTGTGATTTGAATTTTTTTTTTTTACGTTGGTCGATTTTTTTTTTCATTCGTAATATCTCGTCAGTTCTTGTTGCTTGGGGCTGTGTCGTGACCAGGTCGTTAGCGTCTTGTTGTTGTTTTGTGTGTGTGTGTGTGTGTGTGTGTAGGTGGGTGGGTGTGACGCAGGTGGTGTGTGTGTGTGGGAGGACGACGCAGTACCTTCGTCAGGCAGGTGGTGTGTGTGTGTGTGTGTCAGGGGGTGAGAACTTGAAGGAGGCAACAGTACCCAGGGACCTCCCATCTGATGAGGTGTCTGGAGAGAGAGAGAGAGAGAGAGAGAGAGAGAGAGAGAGAGATTCTTTCACACCCTTCCTCTTTTTTTACCTGTGCAGTATTTCTTTCTTTCTTTCTTTCTCTTTCTGTATCTCTCACATAGATTGCCATACAGACACACAGGCATACAAACATACTAACAAACAGATACACACATACACAAACAGAAATACACACATACACACACACACACAGTTTCAGGACCATAAGACACACTTGGCCTTAATCTAGGCAGTATACATACAGAATACCTACAGGTGTGGTGAAGCCATGCAGGTAGGTGATATGACCCAGGTTTAATGGCCCTAACCTAACCTAAACTAAACTAGTGGGTGCCAGTACTAACTATATATAGGTAGGTTGTGAATAGATAAATTAGGTCAGGTTATGTTTAGCGAGGTTGGAATCATGTTAGGTTAGATACTATGTGTGTGTGTGTGTGTGTGTGTGTGTGTGTGTGTGTGTGTGTGTGTGTGTGTGTGTTCTCAATTGCCACACACCTTTCGCCCCAAGACCACAACAGGATGCTGCTGCCCAGTGACGAAATAGTGTTGTGACTCTCTCTCTCTCTCTCTCTCTCCTCCTCTCTCAACTGTTCTAAGAGGACATGGGTAGTGGACATGGGACACTATGAGGTACAGGAAAGACGTCCTGGGAATTTGACATGGGAGGTGAAATGGGACAGACAGAACATGGGGGGGTGGGGACACGCGAGGACATGGGGGTGAGGAGACACACACGAGGATATGGGGTGAGGGACACGCGAGGATATGGGGTGAGAGGGGACGCGCGAGGACATGGGGTGAGAGGGGACACGCGAGGACCTGTGGGGAATTGAGAGGGACGCGAGGACCTGTTGTTGTGACTGTGTGTTGATCTGGGTGAGGGGGAGGGAGGGAAGAGGATTGAGGGGCAGGGGAAGGGATGAAGAAGGATTGAGGAGAGGATTAAGGGAGGAGGGGGAGATCTAAGGAGGCAAAGAAGGAGGAAGGGCCCCTGACAGCTGGGGGGTGAAAGAACCGAAGGAGAGGATGACAGCTAGGGGGGGGGGGTGATGAAAGCCAGGGGGGACTATAGATGATATTACACCAACTCGTAGTAAACACCCTAGTACAGCGTCTCAGTATATCCTATTTTTTATTACGAGGGCTGCAATAGAACACTAACCATACTACAAAAAAAAACACAGGGTAAAAAAAATAAAACTTAACATATGACTGGCGAACGTTCGTCAGGCGCGGTGGATGGGATCGTATGAGATACCTTTTCACTGCTCGTAATGGCGTCATAGTGTTTCTGGGGCCAACACCTCCCGTGACCAGGAAGTAGAAGACAGTGTTAGGTAATGCGATGGTGACACCCAGACAGTGTAGGTATAGAGGACCTACCTGACGAAGCCCTACACACCAGGAAGGAAGGGAACGGGAGGAGGAGAAAGAGGACCATGTGGATTCTCAAAACTTCGTATATTCATCATTTTCTCGTAACTGGTGGTAAAAAAATTAATCTAGTTAAGGTACAGGCACAGTGTAAATACCTTGCCCTTATTCATCGTTATCTGAGTAAGAGTGTCTGCAATTAGTGGCATGAAGTGAGTCAATTAGATACGTCCGTTTAAGAATATATCTCTCTAACGTAACTTAAAAAAAAAGGAGGCAATTATATTCGTCCTCACTCTTATATTTACGAGAATTCCAAGTCGGTCTTGTTGATAATTGAATGAGAATAACTTATAATAAAATTACCGTAGTTCCCCCTCCTGGCCACGAGTGTTGCCATCGAGGGGGCCTGGAATTACGCCGCGTAAAATGGATGCGTATTCTCCAAGGTTCGTAAGTTATACCCAGGCCCGTCTGAATGTACGCCAAACTAGCTCACTTAAAGATAGAATCAGTCTATGAGTGTTTAAGAATCTGTACCAAGCTAGTAATGTTGATTCGTATGGTTAAAAATCCATACCCAACTAATTAACAATCCGTACCCAGCTAGTTAAGAATCCGTACCCAGCGAATTAAGAATCCGTACCCCACCCAGCTAGTTAAGAATCCGTACCCAGCGAATTAAATCCGTACCCAACTAGTTAAGAATCCGTACCCCAGCTAGTTAAGAATCCGTACCCAGCGAATTAAGAATCCGTACCCAACTAGTTAAGAATCCGTACCCCAGCTAGTTAAGAATCCGTACCCCAGCGAGTTAAGAATCCGTACCCCAGCTAGTTAAGAATCCATACCCAACTAATTAACAATCCGTACCCAGCTAGTTAAGAACTACCCCAGCTAGTTAAGAATCCATACCCAGCTAGTTAAGAATCCCCAGCGAATTAAGAATCCGTACCCAGCTAGTTAAGAACTATACCCAGTTAGTTAAGAATCCGTACCCAGCTAGTTAAGAATCCGTACCCAGCTAGTTACGAACCCGGAGTCACAGATGCTTGACAGTGTGTGTGTGTGTGTGTGTGTGTGTGTGTGTGTGTTTTGTTTTTTTACTGAGAAAATGTATTGGAATGGAACGATGTGTTGATACAGTGCGTGTAGTGACCATAAGGCATTGAAGGTCAAGGGTCACCTGCTTGTGAAGACGAGACGTAGGTGGAGGACATCCTTTAGAGAGAGAGAGAGAGAGAGAGAGAGAGAGAGAGAGAGAGAGAGAGAGCATGAATCCAAGGTTAAGTGTATAAACTTTCTTATACAGAATTCGATTTTGTATTTATAATATAATGGAGCGCACTTCCTGTTGTACTGAGGCTGTCCCATGGTCACCTTGAGCACTGCCACCCACCCACCCACTACTCAGATACCCACCTACCCAGCTAGCTACTACCCACATACAAAGCCACAGTCATTCACCCAATTATCCACCTTAACTATTATTGCCACCCACCCACCCACCCACCCATCCACCATCCATCACCTACTTCCTCATAATATGTACTGGATGCTGCTGCCTGGCGTGTGGGTCACCTTGAATACTGCCACCCCACTCACCCACCCACTCACCCACCCACACACACACCATCTGCCGCCCACATCATACCCCCCCCCTCCTCCTCCAGGTAATCTCACGCGACCTTCAGATTGTATTGACGGTCACGCTGTTTTGATAGTCACTTGTTTATTGTTTAATTGTGATTCATTTTTGTTATTGTTCTTCTTTTTGTTCATGCTGTTATTGATCTTGTTATTGTTATTCTTTTTGTTCATGCTGTTATTGATCTTGTTATTGTTATTCTTGTTTATGGTGTTGTTATGGTTCTTGTTTTTCTTGTTATTATCATCATCATCATCATCATCATCATCATCATCATCATCATCATCATCTTCCTGTCCCCTCCCCTCATAAAGATCTTGTCTCGTTAACTTTAGTCTACGTGACCTTGAACCACTCGTGACGCCATCGGTGACGTCACTTAGTACACCGAGAATACAAGAGAAAAAATATATATATATACTTTCTGTAAATTAATGCTACTTTGACCATATAAACTTTTTAATGCTTCTAAAATTATTAATCCTTGTAATATTCTCCCCAGGAAGTTGTTTTTATTTAGGTAAGTTAATTGAAATAGTAATTGTTTACATTTTCGGCCACTGTGATTGGTCGAAATATCCCAGGACTATAGATGCTTTTATGATGTCATCTGTAAGTTTAGGAAATTATGTGACTTAAGATGAGAAATAATTACTGAGAAGTGTATTTAATTGTATTTGTTTGTTTTTAGTATTTTTTGTTTCATTTGCGTGTGTGTGTGTGTGTGTGTGTGTGTGTGTGTGTGTGTGTGTGTGTGTGTGTGTGTGTGAAGAAGCCATTGGAAGTAAGTATTTAACTCTTTATGTCTTCTGTCTGTGGGGGCTATTGTATGACGTCACGGGGTAGGATGTTTTACAGAAGTGGGTCACCTGAATAGAGTTCTTTAGTCTACCTGTATATTAACTTGTACCTGTACTTGTATACCTGCACTTGTACCTGTGTCTGTACCTCTGTCTACATGAGCTTGTACCTGTGTATGTACCTGTGTATGTACCTGTCCCTGGGCTTCTTATACCTTAATTAACAAAAGGGAAAGTCGTGTAAATATCACCTGGGAGTCACCTGTTGTGTGTTGCTCGCCCTTTACCTGTTGGTGGGTGACAAGAAATTGAACCTCTCCTTCTTGTCCTCCTACTGTTTACCAGCTGACCCCTTCCTTCACCCTCCTCCGGCACCCCTCAACCCCCCCCTCCTGCACCCATCGCCCCCCCTCCTGCACCCCTCAACCCCCTTCTCCTGCCCTCAGCACCCCCCTCTTGCCATAACCCCCCTCCTGCACCCCTCAACCCCCCCTCCTGCATCCCTCAACCCCCCCCTCCATGCACCCCTCAACCCCCTCTGCCACTCTCACCCCCTCACACCCCTCCCTCGCCCCCTGCACACCCTCCCACTAACCTCCCTTCTTTACCCCCCTTCACTCACCCTTCCCTCCCCCTGCCTTCCTCTCCCTCACCCCTTCCCTCCCTCTCCCTCCTTCACTTCTACCCTTCGATTGTATTTGTAGTGCCTTCCACCTACAGTAGTTCACGCCTGCCACCCCCTGACCCTTCTCTACTGCCTCCTGACCTTTCTGTGGCATCCCTGACCTTTCTCTACTATCCCTTGACCTTTCTGTGGCACTCCCTGACCATTCTCTACTACCTCCTGACCTTTCTGTGGCATCCCTGACCCTTCTCTACTTCCCTTGACCTTTCTGTGGCACTCCCTGACCATTCTCTACTACCCCCTGACCTCTCTACCGTTACCACGCCCACCTCACCTCCTCTGGTAACCCTTTGGTCTGTTCTTTTCCCCCATCCTAGTTTCCCCCCTCCCGCCCACCTCCCCCCTCGCCCCACCCCCTCCCCCCCCTCCCGCCCACCCTTCCTCCCCTTACACCTGACAGCCTTCCCCTGAGTACACGCTTTTGTTAATTATCTACCACCCCTCACCCCATCCCCTGCCCCCACCCCCTCCACTCCCACCCCTTCACTGCACCCCTCACCCCCACCCCTCCTCCACCCCTTCACTGCACCCCTCACCCCATCCCCTCTCATCTCCACCACCTTGGATTTCCCCCATCACCCTCACCCCTCCACTAAAAGCACTCCCTCATCTCATTCCTCCTTACTCCTCCAGTTCCTCTTCTCCAACACCCTCCTTCCCTTGTCATCCTTGATCCCCCTTATCCCTCACTTGCCCTTTACCCTTTTCCCTTACTCTTTCCCAGCCCTAAGACACACCTCTCATCTCAGTCACCTCTCCACTCGCCTCTCTACCCCTTTTCCCTTATCTAACATCCCTTGCTTTAGTCATCCTGCCCCTTACCCCTTAATCACCTTATCCCTCGATTCCCTGACCTTAATCCTTACCTTAACACTTCAACTCTTTATCCTAACCCATTTACCACGGACAACGGGTTCATGGCATTTCCGTCGACAGATCCGGATTGCTGTTCACGACCCTGGCCTCGTCTTCGTGCCCAACCCTCAAGTAGGATGTTCGGATACTCTGCCTTTACTAACGACACATATTATGATAACAGGAGTATTACAAGGTGTGCTGGAAGGTTAGGTTAGGTTAGGTTCTTGGAAGGATTATGAAGAGAGGTGTTTTGGTGTGTTGTGAGGCGGGTGCTCTTGAAATGCTTTTTATTCCCTGTTATGAGATTTTTATATTGATAAAATGCGAGATGTTTTGATACACACACACACACACACACACACACACACACACACACAGCAGGGGCAGATTCAAGGGGGTCCAGAGGTTCCGGACCACCCCCACCCCCCCACCTCTTCATCAGAAAATTCCAATACTTCTTCTTTAATACAGTATTGTACTCAGGCGTTTTTATATAGTGAAAAGTAATTACTATTGATTTAAGAATATCTCTTAATATCAAGTGCACATGGCTTCAAAATACCCCAGACATTTGCCAGATTTCAAAATATTTTCGGTGGTGGAGGGAGGAGGGGGGGGGCCAGTGCCCACCAAACCCCAAGCTGGGTGGGCTCTGCTATGTCCCACCACCCACAAAGTTCTTCCTTGACCCCCTCTCCTCCCCTTTTTTATATTCCTGGATCCGCCCTGCAAAAGAAAGAGAGAGAGAGAGAGAGTAGCATCTGAATTAACCTCACGTGCTCACAGCCACCAGGAAGGAGGAATAGCTCGAGTCACTGATAATGTATTAATAAACTATATCACCTAACCTAACCTAACCTAACCTAACCTAACCTAACCTAACCCAACCTAACCTAACCTAACCTAACCTACATCCAACCACACCTTCACCACAGGGACGCCACTTTTAACATTTTAATTGGTTGACGGGAAATGATTTTACAGAGACCAATCGTGAATGAGAAGTTAAGACTCCCCCATGTAGAGAGAGACTTATATCAGCCCCATAGAGAGAGAGAGACTTATATCAGTCCTCAGGTAGAGAGAGAGACTTATATCAGTCCTCAGGTAGAGAGAGAGAGACTTATATCAGCCCCTCAGGTAGAGAGAGACTTATATCAGCCCCCATGTAGAGAGAGAGAGACTTATATCAGTCCCTCAGGTAGAGAGAGACTTATATCAGTCCCTCAGGTGAGAGAGAGAGACTTATATCAGCCCCCATGAGAGAGAGACTTATATCAGCCCCCATGTAGAGAGAGAGAGACTTATATCAGTCCTCAGGTAGAGAGAGAGACTTATATCAGTCCTCAGGTAGAGAGAGAGAGACTTATATCAGCCCCTCAGGTAGAGAGAGAGACTTATATCAGTCCTCAGGTAGAGAGAGACTTATATCAGCCCCTCAGAGAGAGAGACTTATATCAGCCCTTAGGTAAGAGAGAAGAGACTTATAACAGCCCTCAGGTAAGAGAGAGACTATATCAGCCCCTTAGGAGAAATATCAGCCTCAGATAGAGAGAGAGACTTATATCAGCCCCTCAGGTAGAGAGAGAGACTTATATCAGCCCTCAGGTAGAGAGAGAGACTTATATCAGCCCTCAGGTAGAGAGAGAGAGACTTATATCAGCCCCTCAGGTAGAGAGAGAGACTTATATCAGCCCTCAGGTAGAGAGAGAGACTTATATCAGCCCCTCAGGCAGAGAGAGAGACTTATATCAGCCCTCCAGGTAGAGAGAGAGAGACTTATATCAGCCCTCAGGTAGAGAGAGAGAGACTTATATCAGCCCCTCAGGTAGAGAGAGAGAGACTATATCAGCCCTCAGGTAGAGAGAGAGACTTATATCAGCCCCTCAGGTAGAGAGAGAGACTTATCAGCCCTCAGGTAGAGAGAGAGACTACATCAGCCCCTCAGGTAGAGAGAGAGACTTATATCAGCCCTCAGGTAGAGAGAGAGAGACTTATATCAGCCCTCAGGTAGAGAGAGAGAGACTTTATATCAGCCCCTCAGGTAGAGAGAGAGACTTATATCAGCCCCTCAGGTAGAGAAGAGACTATATCAGTCCTCAGGAGAGAGAGACTTATATCAGCCCTCAGGCAGAGAGAGAACCTATCAGCCCCCAGGAGAGAGAGAGAGACTTATAACAGCCCCCAGGTAGAGAGAGAGACTATATCAGCCCCCATGTAGAGAGAGAGACTTATATCAGCCCCCAGGTAGAGAGAGAGACTTATATCAGCCCCCTCAGGTAGAGAGAGACTTATATTAGTCCCTCCAGGGTAGAGAGAGAGACTTATATCAGTCCTTCAGGTAGAGAGAGACTTGTATCAGCCCCTCAGGTAGAGAGAGAGAGACTTATCAGCCCCTCAGGTAGAGAGACTTATATATCCGATTCCCTCTCCAGGTAGAGAGAGACTTATATCAGCCCCTCAGGTAGAGAGAGAGAGACTTATATCAGTCCTTCAGGTAGAGAGAGAACTTGTATCAGCCCCTCAGGTAGAGAGAGAGACTTATAGCCCCTCAGGTAGAGACTTATATCAGTCCCTCCAGGTAGAGAAGAGACTTGTATCAGTCCCTCAGGTAGAGACTTGTATCAGCCCCTCAGGTAGAGAGAGACTTATATCCCGGCCCTCCCGGGTAGAGGGCTTATATCGGCCCCTCAGGTAGAGAGAGAGACTTATATATCCAGTCCCTCAGGTTGAGAGAGACTTATATCAGCCCCTCAAGTAGAGAGAGAGACTTATATCAGCCCCTCAGGTAGAGAACATATCAGCCCCACTCAGGTAGAGACTTATATCAGCCCTCAGGTAGAGAAAGAGACTTATATCAGCCCCTCAGATAGAGAGACTTATATCCAGCCCCTCCAGGTAGCAGAGAGAGACTTATATCAGCCCCTCCAGGTGCAGAGAGAGAGACTTATATCAGTCCTTCAGGTAGAGAAGAGAGAGACTTATATCAGCCCCTCAGATGAGAGAGGGGCTTATATCAGCCCCTCAGGTAGAGAGAGAGAGAGAGGGCTTATATCTCAGCCCCTCAGGTAGAGAGGGCTTATATCAGCCCCATGTAGAGAGAGGGGAGCTTGTATCAGCCCCTCAGGTAGGGAGAGAGACCCCATATGTCAGCCCCTCCAGGTAGAGAGAGACTTATATCAGCCCCCATGTAGAGAGGGGCGTATCCAGCCCCGCACCAGGTAGGGAGAGACTTATATCAGCCCTCAGGTAGAAAGGGTCAGCCCCTCAGGTAAGAGAGAGAGACTTATATCAGCCCCTCAGGTAGAGAAAGAGACTTATATCGCCCCTCAGGTAGAAAGAGAGAGACTTATATCAGCCCTCAGGTAGAGAGAGAGACTTATATCAGCCCCTCAGGTAAGAGAGACTTATATCAGCCCCTCAGGTAGAGAGAGAGACTATTCAGTCTCAGTAAGAGAGACTTATATCGCCTCAGGCAGAGACTTATATCAGCCCTCAGGTAGAGAGAGACTATATCAGCCCTCAGGTAGAGAGAGACTTATCAGTCCTCGGAAGAGAGACTTATATCAGCCCCTCAGGTAGAGAGAGAGAGATTATATCAGCCCTCAGGTAGAGAGAGAGACTTATATCAGCCCCCATGAGAGAGAGAGACTTATATCAGCCCTCAGGTGGAGAGAGACTTATATCAGCCCCTCAGGTAGAGAGAGAGACTTATATCAGCCTCAGGTAAAGAGAGAGAGAGACTTATCAGCCCCTCAGGTAGAGAGAGAGACTTATATCAGCCCTCAGGAGAGAGAGACTTATATCAGCCCCTCAGGTAGAGAGAGAGACTTGTATCAGCCCCTCAGGTAGAGAGAGAGACTTGTATCAGCCCCTCAGGTAGAGAGAGAGACTTATATCAGCCCCCAGAGAGAGAGAGACTTATATCAGCCCCTCAGGTAGAGAGAGAGACTTATATCAGCCCCTCAGGTAGAGAGAGAGAGAGACTTATATCAGCCCCTCAGGTAGAGAAAGAGACTTATATCAGCCCTCAGATAGAGAGAGAGAGATTATATCAGCCCCTCAGGTGAAGAGAGAGAGACTATATCAGCCCTCAGGTAAGAGAGACATATCAGCCCCTCAGGAGAGAGACTATATCAGCCCCTCAGGTAAGAGAGAGAGAGAGACTTATATCAGCCCCTCAGGTAGAGAGAGAGAGACTTATATCAGCCCTCAGGTAGAGAGAGAGAGAGAGACTTATATCAGCCCCTCAGGTATATAAATAGAGAGAGAAAAAACGAGGAGATAAATGGTGGAGATAATGAAAACGAAGGAGAGACGTACAGACGTAAATAGAGGTAAGGAAATGCCTGACGTGACCCGATCAGTGTGTGTGTGTGTGTCGTGGTGTTCCTGAGGCTGACAGTACAGGAATAAACGGTGGTGGCAAGGAAGGGGGGTGTGGTAGTGGTGGTGGGATGGTGGTTATGGGATGGTGGTTGTGATGATGGTTGCAATGATGTTAGTAGTTGGTAATCTTTGTAGTTGTGGTTGAAAAGATGTTTAGTAGTAGTAGTAATAGTAGTGCTGGTGATAGTAACAGTAGAAATATGGCAGCGGAAAGGACACCCGTAAATCTCAAACGCCAATTTCCACCCAAATGCTCGGTATTTTAAGTGAATTTTTTTTCCCTCATTACTGAAGACTACAGCTAAAATGGCGTCGGTATTGCGCGGAGACTCTACTGTAACGTGGGATTGGCTGAGAATTCTGACCGTATTTGGGAAGCGACTGGGATTAAGTGTTGTAGGAATTGCAGTAATCAGTTCATCCAGTCACTCATCTATGTATTCATCCGTCTGTCTATCCACTTGTCTGTTCATCCAGTTACCCATCTATCCACACACCCGTTCATCCATCCATCTATCCACACACTCTCTTAAATGTCTAACTAGGAGGTACAGATGAAAGGGCTTCAATCCATCCTCGTCGGGTCACATAAGGTCAAAGGTCACGGGCCATTAATAGCTCCTATTTTTTTTAGTTAGTCTGAGGAGTAGAGGATGCACCTCCTCCCTCCTCCTCCTCCCTCCCACTTCCCTTACACTCACCCTTACACCTCCTTCCCTCCTCCAGGTCGCAGGTGCCATTGAAAATTTATTATTGGCTGTGTGTGTGTGTGTGTGTGTGTGTGTGTGTGTGTGTGTGTGTGTGTGTGTGTGTGTGTGTGTGTGTGTGTGTGTGTGTGTGTGTGTGTGTGTGTGTGTGTGTGTGTGTGTTAAAGTGAATTTTTTTTGTTTAAATTGTTTTTTAGTTTGATTGATCACCTGAAGATTAAACACTCTAGCGCTAACCACATCAAATCTTTAGTTAGGTTAGGGTCAGGTCAGGTGTTGTTAGATTAGGTTCGCTTTGTGTGAAGCTAGGTTAGGTTAGCGTTAATTTAATGTGACCATCGATTAAGTTAAAAACATCCGGTGATCTTATAATGACCTAGCTAGAGAATAACCGCAACATCAGAAGGTCAGGTCAGAAGGTCAGGTCAGAAGGGTCACAGTGAGATACAGACCATTGTTGTCTTATCTCTTAATTTTTATTCAATTTAGTGGGTTTTTTTTTTACGAAATATAAACCCAATGATATTTTATTTTCTTTAATATTAATGTTATTTTATTTTTCTTATTACACACACACACTCTCTCTCTCTCTGCATATTTCATTTGTTTTCTGGTTTATTGCTCCATTTCTTTCTCTCCTCCCTCCTTTACTCCTCCCAATCCTCCCCATCCTCCCCCATCCTCCCCCATCCTCCCCATCCCTCCTCCTCCCTATCCTTCCCATATCATTACTTCATCCTAACATCCTCCAGGTCATGGCGTCCGACCACCGCCCATAGCCTCGGTAACTAAAACCTGATAAACGCATAATCCTCTTTAAAATCCTAATTAAATCCTCCTATCTCTAACCTCTCATAATATCTCAGTTAGCGCTGGGAGATTATCTCTATCCGGTTTTGGAATTATTTTTCGGATTTTGAGAATTTTTTATTGGGATTTGGTATACGGATTTTTTCTTCGCTTTGCTTCACCCCCTAGGGTTTGGGCTCAGGTATTATTGTTACCTGTATAGAGGCGATCCACCGTCAGACCCATCGACCAAACTGGCTGACTGGCTGGCTGGCTGGCTGGCTGGCTGGCTTGCTGGCTGTCTGTCTGTCTGGTGTGGAGGTGAATGAACGAACGACACGGCTGACCGGACAAAATGCCGCCAGACAAATTATAAGATAAAATTCCTGGACAAAAATCCACTTGGACATAATGTGGAGGGTCTGTTTAGTGGAAAATTTTAAGGGGTTAAGGTCGCGTTAAGGCAATTTCAGGGGTTAATTTGGAGGAGAGTTAACTTCCAGGGGAAAGAATAGCGTCAAAAATCCCCTGAAACTGCAAATATTATCGTAAGGAAAATTAAGAGAAAAACACACTTTAAGAAAGGCGGCCATTGATGTTATGAAATTTTTATGAAGAGGTAAATTTACGACCAGAAACGAGAGACGAGGAAGGAAAATATTGGAACTGTTTTGGTTTGATAATGAGTTTTTCTTAGTAATGAATCGACGTTTTAAAAGTATTATATAATGCTCTTAAAGGCTTAAATAGATAAGTATTAAAAGTAGTTTGTGATATAGTTATAGGAGTTATCTTAAAAGTGCATAGATATAACGTGAATTTGGTTTTACTTATGAATTAGAAGGAATTATTGATAAAAAAACGAACACGTAGAATTTTCCAGTCACACACACACACACACACACACACACACACACACACACACATACACACACACACACACACACACACACACACACACACACACACACACACACACACACACACTTTTGCCGCTTTAACAACACAGTACATGACATCTTGATCTGCCCAGTGTTGGTTCAGTCTTACCTTGTTTCTAAAGTCAGAGAAGGTAAATAATAATAATATTAATAGTTCAAGATCTAGTGATTTGAACTGTGAGAGAGAGAGAGAGAGAGATCCATGCTACAAACGCAGATCATTCAACACTCAGTGAAAGTTGAAAGCCGTGAATAATGTTTGAATGTAGAGTTGATGTGTAATGTAATCCTGGTGTTACGAGACACGCACGCGCGCCCACACACACACACACACCCTGGAAATGCCATCCCTCAGTGACCTCCACCACCAAGCACTGGAAAGGTTTGGCCGTGGACTACTGCACCACCATCGCCACCTCCTGCAGCCCCCCACCCTACTCGCTCAGTCCGCCACTACAACCAAATTCAGCCCATAAGAGCCCGCACCGATAGATATAAGAACAGCACCATCCCATCTATTGTTAAAATAATAAACAACTCCTGATTTATGTACTGTACAGCCCTGTAAATGTATTCAATGCATATTATATCATTATGTCTAAATCAAATGTAAGTCTGTATATTTTCAACCACCGGCTGCAACTCTATTAATAAACCGTTTATTATTATTATTATTACACACACCCACCACAAACTGCCTCATTGTGTGGTATTATCCAGGATCCAAATTTACAAAAGCTCTTATGTTAAATATTTCTCGTAAGTGAAAATGTTGACTTAAGAAAAAATACCCAAATATACATCAGAATTACACTGAGTCTCTACCTTAACTAACCTCAGTGTTAATTCTGTCTCTTAACTGGTGTTAAGTTAACCTATCTAATTAAGGTAGTCTCAGTTAATTAAGTCAAGCAATTAGATACATTCTCACATCTCCAGTTATGAATAGAATGAGTGTGTGACCTAATTATGTCTCGCACACACAATGAAGACAGACACGTCACAAAAAACCTCTTAATAAAACCTCTTAATAAATCCTCTTAATAAAACCTCTTAATAAAACCTCTTAATAACACCTCTTAATAAAACCTCTTAATAAAAACCTCTTCATCAAAACCTCTTAATAAAACCTCTTTATAAAACCTCTTAATAAATCCTCTTAATAAAACCTCGTAATAAAACCTTTTCCTAAAAACCTCTTAATAAAAACCTCTTAATAAAAACCTCGTAATAAAACCTCTCAATGCAATGTTTTTGACAACGTGAGAGAATTGCGTTAAAAGATGGCGTCACAATTACACCCCAGACTCGACCGTAATGTAGATGATGAATTTCTCTACTCAAGGATAAGAAATACTACATCCATCTACGATAATTCTGGGATCCTAATTCTCAAAAAAAAAACTTAGGATAATTTTTTTTTCTCGTAAGTTTGGAAGTTAGTAATGCATTTAGGTGGTTCAGTGAGTTAAAGAGAGACAGATGGAGGTTAAAGATGGCGTCGAAATTACCCTGAGACTTGACTGTTACTACATAGAGAAACGAGTAACAGTCTTGATGTTACGCGTGTGACGGTGACGTAGTAGGAGGATAAAAGAGATAATAGAATCAAGGTGTGACGGTGTGACGTAACGGAGCGACAAGTGAGTTACGGCAGAGGGTACACAGCTTCCCACTCACGGGAGAGTTGTGGATGGCGTCACACCCTGCGTCACACCTGGCGTCACACTCATAACCATCTCGCCAGAATTGCGTATCTGGTCAATAAATCGCTGCGTATAGTCGGGTTTACGCCACTTACGACAGACTCAGGTAAAAGCGTCATATTTTGCGCGCGCGTGTGTGTGTGCGTGTCTCGTCGTCAGGAAAGTGCCAACAGGGTGTCAAGGCATAGTTTCCAAAGTGTCAATGTATGTCTGTCGGTGTCAAGGTAATTAGGAGGTGTCAGCGTGAGAGATGTGACACGGGTTCAAGGAAGGGGCTGTCATCAACCTGTTGTGTCATTGATAGATTTCGTCAAGCTGTGAGTAGCTGTGACGTCATGGTTATACTAGAGCAGTGACGTCACGGTAATACTAGAGCAGTGACGTCACGGTAATACTAGAGCAGTGATGTCACGGTAATACTAGAGCAGTGACGTGATGATTCTTCTTATGAGGTCCAACCCCTGACTTAATATTCCCATAAGTTGGAATCTGGATAATCTTTTCTTCCCAAAAATCGGAATCTTACAAAATGTCTGATTATCACCTTAGACATTTTAGCTGAGAATTACGTCGCAATCTTATGTTAAATCGTAGTTTTTTACTTTATTACCTGAAGATTAGACAAACGTAACTTAACTTGTGGGTTAGGGTTAGATTAGGTTTTATCCCTGTGTGAAATAAACTAAGGTTAGATTAGGTTAGGTTAGGTTAGGTTAGGGTTAGGTTAGATTAGGTTAGGTTTAACCCTCAGTGTCAAACTGCTAGGGATTTAGGGTTAAGTTAGATTAGGTTTTATCCTCAGGTGAAATAAACTGGGTTAGATTAGGTTAAGTTAGGTTAGGTTTAATCCTCAGGTGAAATAAACTGGGTTAGATTAGGTTAAGTTAGGTTAGGTTTAATCCTCAGGTGAAATAACAGCAGTTCTTAATCTTCCAGTGATCCATTTTTTAGGGTCGACTCATTTTCCGACAGCTTTAACCTTATCTCGGGCGACTTTCACCTGTTAACGTGCCATTGCCAAAACAATCTCAGGTAATTGAAGATATGTAACCCTTTAATGATCTAAATAAACCATCTTGATAAATGCTAATTGTCATATTACCTGGGTGGCTGTTAGCGATGGTTAGTGTGTTGCAGGGGTGTGGGGGGGGGGGTAGTCTCTCTCTCTCTCTCTCTCTCCACGTGAACAATAACACAACTGAACCTCATATTGAAACGACTGGTAGGGCACTGGGCAGATCAAGATGTCGTGCATAAAATCTACTAAACAAAGAGTATTGCCCCCCCCCTCCCCACAGGTGAGCGAGTGAGGCTTCAGTCCACAGTAACAGGTCTGACAGTCTCCGCCAGCATACAGGATTAGTGAGTCCTAACCGGTGGCCTCGTGGCGCAATGGTAGCGCGTCTGACTCCAGATCAGAAGGCTGGGTGTTCGAGTCACTCCGGGGTCAAGGAACCTTTTTTACATTAGCTTGGCCTGTGTAGGTTTATTGAGTCGACTGTGTACATGGTGGTGTACATGGTGGTGTATACATGGTGGTGTATACATGGTGGTGTACATGGTGGTGTATACATGGTGGTGTTATGGAGCCTGGCCTGGTTGTGTGAGGCTGAATCATGTAGCCTTTTGAATCAACTTGAGTGTGGGATGGTGGTAGTGTGTGTGTGTGTGTTGTGTGTGTGTGTGTGTGTGTGTGTTGTGTGTGTGTGTGTGTTGTGTGTGTGTTCTGTGTGTGTGTGTGTGTGTGTGTGTGTGTGTGTGTGTGTGTGTGTGTTGTGTGTGTGTGTGTGTGTGTGTGTGTGTTGTGTGTGTGTTCTGTTGTGTGTGTGTGTGTGTGTGTGTTATATATATATGTGTGTGTGTGTGTGTTATATATGTGTATGTATGTGTGTGTTGGTGTGTGTGTGTGTGTATATATAAGGTGTGGGTAGGGTAAAACACTCATATATTTGTAGTGTTTGAATCACATGAAGATTTGTCACCACAGTTTATTTCACCTTGAGATTAAACACCAGAACGGCAACCCCAACCCAACCCAACCCAACCCAATCCCACCCCAACCCAACCCAACCCAACCCAACCCAACCCCACCCCACCCCACCCCAACCCAACCCAACCTCCCAACCCAAGCCCAACCCAATAACCCAACCCAACCCAACCCAACCCAACCCCACCCCACCCCACCCACCCCAACCCAACCCAACCCCCCCCCAACCCCAACCCAACCAACCCAACCCAACCCAACCCCACCAAACTCTTTCTTTAGTCCTCATATGGGATTGGATTCTGTTTGGCGTTCTTTTGTTTACTGTGTTTATGACGTATGATAATGATGACGTCAGATAGATCCGTGACGTGGCATTTGATCCTCTTAGACCCATGTTGATTTTTTTTCCACTCTTATTTACTATATTTACAAAGGTGTTATTTACCAAGACACCTGTTGGTAATGAGCCCAGGTGATGTTGTGGTGATGCTGTGGGTGATGTTGTGGTGATGCTATAATGATGTTGTGTCTGATTAAGGCATCTAGATCATGTTTACTTCCATCCCCTACCTCACCCCACCACCCCCACTTACCCTGTCAACCCCTCACCACCCTAGCCCACCCACCCCCCTACCACCTGACCAACACACTACAAGTCCACCATTTCTACTACCCTTCCTCCTCCTCCTCCTCCTACTGCCCTCCTCCTCCTCCCACTGCCCCTCCTCCTCCTACTGTACTTCCTCCTCCTCCTGCTGCGCCTCTTCCTCCTCCTCGTTCCCTACATCTCTCTCTCTCTCTCTCTCTCTCTCTCTCTCTCTCTCTCCTCATCCCACGAGATCAGATACCAAAGCAACATAACAGTCCTCCTCCTCCTCCCCCCTGTTAATAAGAGGTCCTTCGCTCAAACCTCACGTGTTGCAAATGTCTTCCTGTGGGAGGGGGGGGGTAGAGAGGAGGGGAAGGAGGGAGGGTAGGTAAGGAAGGAGGAAGGTAGAGAGGGAAGTGGAGAGGTTGGAGGGACGGGAGGGAAGGTAGATAGAGAAGGAGGAGGTAGGGTGAGGGAGGTAGGGAGGTGAGGGAGCGCCAACACTTCTTTAGGTAGGTAACGGAGGAGGTTCCATCCCAGGGTACAATTGTGGTGGAGGGAGGGAGGAAGGGGTGGGGGGGGGGGAGGAATGAGGGAGGAAGGTAGGGAAAGAGGTAGGAAGGAGGGAGGAGGTAGGTAAGGGGGAGGGAGGCAGGAAGGGAGGCTAGCGGCGATCACTACACCTCGTCTGCATACTGAAGCGTCCAGGAGACCAGTGGCTGATCCAGCACCATGCCGCACCTCACACCATGTCCCACCTCACACCATGTCCCACCTCACACCATGCCGCACCTCACACCATGCCGCACCTCACACCATGTCATACCTTACACCATACACCATGCCGCACCTCACACCATGTCGTACCTCACACCATGTCGCACCTCACACCATGTCGCACCTCACACCATGTCGTAGTTACCTGACAAACACACCTGATATTTTTTGCACATATTAAAGACAGGTAACTACAAACCCATTATAATCTGTTAAGTAATTTGATGAGGAAAAAATTGATTATAATTTATTCTAAGGTAAAAATAGTAGACAACACAGGTGCTTACATGGCGTCATAAATATCTACATTCGAGTTAAGGTAAAATTAGGTTAGTTTAGGTTAGGTTTGGTTAGGTTAGGTTAGGTTAGGTTAGGTTAGGTTAGGTTAGGATAGTTAGTTAGGTTAGGGTTTGCTAGGTTAGGTTAGTTAGGTTAGGTTAGAAGTTAGGTTAGGTTAGTTTAGGTTAGGTTTGGTTAGGTTAGGTTAGGTTAGGTTAGGTTAGGTTAGGTTAGGATAGGATAGCATCTGAGTGTCTAATGTTCAGGTGATATAAAACTACAATTTGTAAACTTTCCATAACTTTTCTCTCTCCTCCGGTTATAACTTTCACTTGTTATTGTTCACTGGTATTACTTGTTCTTCTGTTCTTCACTGATACTTTCGCTTTTTTCCCGACAGCCACCTGGTAGCAGTTATTCGTGTGGCTGTCTGATAGTTGGCGGTGTATGGCTGTTTGTGTGGATGTCTGGCTGATAGCTAAGGGGTGTTTGGATGTATGTCTGGCTGTCTGGTAGCTGGGGGTGTATGTCTGGCTGTCTGGCTGTCTGATAGCTGAGGGGTGTGTGGCTGTCTGTCTGGCTGTCTGATAGCTGAGGGGTGTGGCTGGTTCGTCTGGCTGTCTGATAGCTGAGGGTGTGTGGGTTGTCTGTCTGGCTGTCTGATAGCTGAGGGTGTGTGGCTGGCTGATAGCTAAGGGGTGTTTGGATGTATGTCTGGCTGTCTGGTAGCTGGGGGTGTATGTCTGGCTGTCTGGCTGTCTGATAGCTGAGGGGTGTGTGGCTGTCTGTCTGGCTGTCTGATAGCTGAGGGGTGTATGGATGTCTGTCTGGCTGTCTGGTAGCTGGGGGTATATGTCTGGCTGTCTGGTAGCTGAGGGGTGTATGGATGTCTGTCTGGCTGTCTGGTAGCTGGGGGTGTATGTCTGGCTGTCTGGTAGCTGAGGGGTGTGTGGCTGTCTGATAGCTGAGGTGTGTGTGGCTGTCTGATAGCTGAGGGGTGTGTGGCTGTCTGGTACACAAACACCACACAAGACCAATGTCCAGGCAGTAGGTAGTAGGCAGCTACCAAACAGGGAGGTACTACCGCCTGGGAAGATATTGGAAGCATAATGTGTTGTCTAATGGTAGACCCTGCTGCCATATGTGACCAAGTCCCAGGTTGATGATCTGACTTTCTGCCTCATTTACACACAATTGCAGGGTCTCAATTGTTTCTCTTACTATTGACAACACAACATAATATACATATAGCATTTCTCACTATTAATTATTGTTTTTCTTTTCTTTATTATCATTTTTACAGTGTTGTTATTATTATTATTTTATTTTACTTTTTATTATAAATTTTATTTACTATGAATTACTATTATTATTAAATTTTCGCCCCCCAGGCCCCGATGTGGGTCAGTGACCTGTGCCCGGGTGGGCTAATCCCCATAAAAAAAAGTGGGTGTTGAAGGTGGTGGGTGGCTAGTAAGTGGGTGTTGAAGGTGGTGGGTGGCTATTAAGTGGGTGTTGAAGGTGGTGGGTGGCTATTAAGTGGGTGTTGAAGGTGGTGGGTGGCTAGTAAGTGGGTGTTGAAGGTGGTGGGTGGCTAGTAAGTGGGTGTTGAAGGTAGTGGGTGGCTAGTAAGTGGGTGTTGAAGGTGGTGGGTGGCCCGCAGGGTGAGTGACTGAATCCACACGTGTCTATCCACTATATCCTATCATCCATCTTACCTATCCATCACTCAGGTACCCATTTAAAGACTTATTCACCCCCATTCATCCATTTACTCATCCAAGCACTTATTCAGCTTCATCCACTTACTCATTCATCCATTCTATTTTCTCAAGTCAGTTTACGCATCTTTTTCTGTTGAGAGAGAGATCCCTGCTTTGGTACTACTCAGCAACTAACTTCTAACCTAACCTAACCTGTAGACTGGTTCTGGAAATAGCGTGTATTTTTCTCACAGGTCTGGGTGGGTGTGTGTGTGTGTGTGTGTGTGTGTGTGTGTGTGTGTGTGTGTGTGTGTGTGTGTGTGTGTGTGTGTGTGTGGGTGAGTTACGAGAACCAGCTGCCTCGGTCACTCATTATCTCACTACTGTGTGCTGTTACTTTTTTACTTTAATGTACCTTTGTTTGGGTACTGTGTAGGAGGAGGGGGGGGGGGAAGGGCAAGGTGACGTAACACTCTCCAGGGAACTTAATGTAACGTAAAGCAGATTTAAGTAACGGTGGTAACGCTTTTCTTTTGTTTATTGATGTTGTTGCTATTGTTTGTTTTTGTTTGTTGTTGTTGCTATTGTTTGTTGTTGTTTGTTGTTGTTGTTGTTGTTGTTGTTGTTGTTATTGTTGTTGTTATTGTTTGTTGTTGTTGTTGTTGTTGTTGTTATTGTTGTTGTTGTTGTTATTGTTTGCTGTTGTTTGTTGTTGTTGTTATTGTTTGTCTTTGTTTACTGTTGTTATAGAGTCTAGGAGTTGTTTCGTCGCCATGTTGGTTGTGTTTTATTAGTATTTTCGAAATTTGATGTTGACGATGATGTTGACGATGATGTTGACGATGATAGTAACGAAGGTGATAAGAATCTCTCTCTCTCTTTCTCTCTCTCTCTCTCTCTCTCTCTCTCTCTCTCTCTCTCTCTCTCTCCCTCTCCTTGTTACCGTTCATCGCTCTTTTCCCTTATTTCCAGGTCGCATCTTCACTCACTCGTCCTTCAGCTCTCCTACTTTCCTTTGTTCTTCTTCTTTTCTTTTCTCCTTCTCTTTTCTTCTTCTCCTCCTCCTCTTTCCTCCTCCTCCTCCTCTTTTCTCCTCCTCCTCTTTTCTCCTCCTCCTCCTCCACCAGGACAGGTACAGGTGTAAGGGTTCACCTGAGCCACTAATGACCGACCTTAAAACACATAACACGTAACTGACCACAGGTGGACCGGTGTTCTATGTGGACCACGAGGCTTCCATGTGGACCACGAGGCTTCCATGTAGACCACAAGGCTTTCATGTGGACCACAAGGCTTCCATGTGGACCGGGGTTCTATTTAGGGGTTTCTTTAATCGGGGTTAAGTGGGCTCTGACGCCTCCGTACACAGAAATGAATGTCCGTCCGCCCGCAAAGAGCCATCCTGCATGACCGTACCTAAGAGCCATCCTGCATGACCGTACCTAAGAGCCATCCTGCATGACCGTACCTAAGAGCCATCCTGCATGACCGTACCTAAGAGCCATCCTGCATGACCGTACCTAAGAGCCATCTTGCATGACCGTACCTAGAAGGCAGTTTGTATATTATAAGCAAAACCGGTTCCCTTTGTGTCGTATTACGGTAAAATTCACCTCACACCCCGCCCCGCCACCACCCCGCCCCACCATCACCCCACCCCACCACCACCCCGCCCCACCACCACCCCACCAATATCATATATTTACGTGGTGACGACCCCCTCACCCCCTCCTCACACCTACCTCACCCCCTCCTCTCTGTTACGTGGGCGAGTTATGTTACGATTGTTCTTTTTGAGAGAGAGAGAGAGAGAGAGAGACAGACGCAAATACATCCTTTGTTTAGAGGTTACAGTATTTTCAAGTCACATAGCGTACTAGAATACAGTTATAAGAGAGAGAGAGAGAGAGAGAGAGAGAGAGAGAGAGAGAGTATATAACAACTCTATTATTTATTTACACAACTGTACATTATATACTATTAATACCTCTATATAGCGAACTAACTGTATTACCTCTATATAAGAACATAAGAATGGAGGAAACTGCAGCGGGCCTATTGGGTCATACTGGGCAGTCCCGTTTATACCCAACCCCTATTGCTCATATAAGCATCCAACCTATGTTTGAAGCTATTAAGCGTATTCGAGTTAATGATGATATTTGGGTAACTTGTTCCATTCATCCACTACTCTGTTTCCAGACCAGTGTTTACCTATTTCGCACCTAAATCTAAATTTGTCTAATTTAAAACCATTGTTACGAGCTCGCTCCTGGTTGGATAGTTTGAGTACCTTTGTAAATTGTAGTATCCCCTTTGTTTAGCCCTGACTTCCACTTATACACCTCTATCAGGTCGCCCCTCGCTCTACGTCTCTCGAGGGAGTGCAAATTAAGATGCCTTAACCTGTCTCTGTACTCAAGGTTCCTAATGCCCGGGATTAGTCTTGTCATTCTCCTCTGAATTCTTTCCGATGATTCTATATCCATTCTGTAATATGACCAGAATTGAACTGCGTAATCCAAGTGAGGTCTCACAAGCGCAAGATACAGTTTTAGGATGACCTCGCTAGTCTTGTAACTAACACTCCTTTGTATGAACCCAAGTACTTTATTAGCCTTGTTACGAGCAAAAACACAGTTTACTTGGCTTAAGGTTCCTACTTATCATTACTCCTCAATCTCTTGTAGTCGGATTTCTCTATGGCATCGTTGTTCATCTGGTATCTGGTTTCCCTGTTTACATCTCCTATACTGAGTACTTTACATTTGTCGACGTTGAATTTCATCTGCCATTTTTCAGACCATTCGAAAAATTTGTTTAGATCTTCCTGTAGTTTTGCAGAGTCCTCGTCAGATTTAATTACACGTCCTATTTTAGTGTCATCAGCAAATTTACTTATGTTGCTGTCTATGCCGATATCTATGTCGTTTATGTATATAATAAATAATAATGGTCCAAGTACTGAGCCTTGGGAAACTCCACTAGTGACGTTGTTCCAATGGGATTTTGTGCCATTAATGCTCACTCGCTGTTTCCTGTCCTGTAACCACGCCCTAATCCATTTTAGAATATCACCTTTAATGCCATGACCCTCTACTTTCGTGGGGGACTCTGTCGAAGGCTTTGCTAAAGTCGAGATATACCACATCATAATTGTGCCCCTCGTCCACCGATTCGAAAACTGATGAAAAGAATGTTAATAGATTAGACAAGAACGCCCGCTTGTGAAGCCATGCTGGACTTCTTGTAATACCTCTAAATAGCGGAATTACTGTAATAATTATGTAGCGGACTTACTGTAATAGCTATGTAGCGGACTGACTGTATTACCTCTACATAGCGAACTTTTTGTAATACCTCTATATAGCGGACTTTTTGTAATACCTCTATATAGCGGATTTACTGTAATACCTCTATATAGCGGATTTACTGTAATATCTCTATATAGCGGAATTACTGTAATACCGCTATATAGCGGACTTACTGTAACATCAGGCCACATGAACGAGGTGTGAGGGAACAGTCTGACCAGAGGGTTTGTTGAAATAGTTGTTTTTTACGGTACAAGTGCGGCGGTACAGGTGTAACGGTTCAGGTGTGCTGGTACAGGTGATAATAATAAAATAATAATAATAATTAACGGTTTATTGAAAGAGCTTGGCAGCCAGAAGGTTGAAAATATACAGTTACATATTTGGAGAATGGGTTTCGAATTACAAATATACAAGTAACATAAGTGATACAAATAAGATATATAATAACTAGATGGGGAAAAGCTCAAACGACAGTGCATTTCAACATAGTGACAGTGCAAGAAGTAGTATTTACTGGGAGTGAATACACTGGTTTATTACAAGTTATTGATAATTTTTACAATGGTTGGGACTGGGCTGTTCTTATAGCGACCAGTTCGTGCACGTATGGGCTGGATGCGGTTGTGGTGTCGAACAGCAATTCTCGGGCTAGGGATCTCAGGTGGTAGTAGGAGCCGGTGTCGAGGATGGTGTAGAAGCTTCTTAACAAATTTGCAGATGAGGTCGTGGTGATGGTCAGTGAGAGTCGAAAGGGTCAGTGTGTTGAGCGCTTCTTGATATGTGGAGTACGAAGGGGAGAGAATAATCTTGCATGCCCTCTTTTGCACCTTTTCGAGGTGTTTACGTTGTGTGGCATTTAAGGAGGAAGACCAGGTAGGGAAGGCATAGGTGAGCTTGGGAAGTATGAATGTTGTGTAAACACTGAGGAGCTCGGGTGCAGGAACTCCGAGGGACTTGAGTCGGCGGAGGAGGTGGAGACTGAAACTGGAGGATTTGACAACTTCACTGACATGTGGTTTCCAATTTAGTTTGTTGTCTATGGTGACGCCGAGGAGCTTCGTGGAATCTACAACCTGGAGTGTGTTCGGACCTAAAGTAATGGAAGGAGGTGGGACAATGTCGGAGGAGAGATTGATGTGCATAACCATGGTCTTGGTATGGTTGATGGTGACATGGTTGTTGGTGGCCCAGTTTTGGAGACTGTTCAATAAATCCTGAAGGTGTGATGGTACAGGTGTGCTGGTACAGGTGAGACGGTACAGGTGTGATGGTACAGGTGTGACGGTACAGGTGTGACGTTACAAGTGTGATGATACAGGTGTGATATTACAGGTGTGACGGTACAGGTGTGATAGTCCAGGTGTAACGGTACAGGTGTGATAGTACAGGTGTGACGGTACAGGTGTGTGATAGTACAGGTGTGACGGTACAGGTGTGATAGTACAGGTGTGACGGTACAGGTGTGATGATACAGGTGTGACGGTACAGGTGTGATAGTACAGGTGTGATGGTTCAGGTGTGACTGTACAGGTGTGATGATACAGGTGTGACGGTACAGTTACGGAAATGTGTTACCCTGTGTCTGCAAACGGCTCTGTCACAGTAGTATTTATGAATGAATTGGTATTGGTTGTGTAACGAGGGACGTGATTGGTGGATCGGTTTGCTCTAGGTTAGGTTAGGTCAGGTCAAGTCAGGTGTTGTTCAGGCATCTTCGTCAGAGCTCGCGGGGGGAAAGTTAACGTAGGAGAGTTGGTGAATCTGGATCAAGGACTGTGACTCAACCTGGCTTAACTTTACAGTGCTGGGTGCTAGGTGCTGTGCGCTAGATGCTGGGCGTCTCTGAATGCATTGATTTGAATCCCAAGGCCTGTGTGTGTGTGTGTGTGTGTTTTATGACCTACACGCACGTCGACACCTTAAACAAGACAGGAAATGACGTCACCAGTACTGTTATTATGGGATTACCGCGCACGACACTCACCCACGTCTTCCCACCCACACCCCCGCCCACGTCTCCCCACCCACACCCCCGTCCACGTCTTCCCACCCACACCCCCGTCCACGTCTCCCACACCCCCGTCCACGTCCCACCCACCCCCACTACCCTGTCCTCCGCCCACACCTCTACCCATGCCTCCTCTTCCCACCCACCCCCCGCCTACGTCTTCCACCCACCCCCCCCACGTCTTCCCACCACACCCCTACCCTTGGCACTCATCCTTTCACCACCCCACTCCTCCCTCACACCCGTACCTCCTTCCCCCACCACTCACCCATGCCCCCCTCCACCTCCTCCCCTCCCCCCACCTAAACTAAACAACTTATTGACCCACCTAAGCTACTATACAAACATGGCGGGTCAATATGGCATCCAAATCACACCGAGACTCTAGAGGATGAAAGATAATTGGGTCATTAGATAGTAGGTAGTTAAGGTAGAGTGTCAGAGTAGTTAAGGAGATATTTTGGCTGTGTCGTAACGTAAGTGAACGAGAATCCGTCTTTTGTGTCGTAACTTAAGTGTGAGTAAATTAGAGAGTGTTTTCACATATGTAGTCACTGGGGAAATTTAACGGATCACCTGAAGATTAGAAACCCAAATTTATTTCACCTGATGATAAAAACACCTTAAGTTACCTGGGGGGGTGTTAATTAGGTTAGGTTATATCATGTTAGGTTAGGTCTGGTTCGGTTATATCATGTTAGGTCAGCGTTATGTTAATCTGTTCCAATTTAACGTAGCGGTTCGTTGAGAATCCATTTTTCATGTCGTAAGTTAAATAAACTGGCTTAATGAATTCTGACACCTCTACCTGTCTCTGATAATCCACTTACCTGTCTTAATTTGAGCCCCAATTACTTTACGGTTGAACGTGTGACTGTGATACATAAGAACATAAGAAAATAAGGAGTCTGCAATAAGCCGGTTGGCCTGTGCATGGCAGCTCCTGTCGAGAGTTACTACCACTCTCTGTCATCCATGAATCTATCCAGCCTCCTTTTGAAACTTTCCAGAGTTCCAGCACTTACTACAAGGTTGCTAAGCTTGTTCCACTCGTCCACCACCCTATTTGTGAACCAGTTCCTTCCTATCTCCCTCCTAAACCTAAACTTATCTAACTTCAATCCGTTGCTCCGAGTCCTATCCTGCTCGAATATTATAAGAACTTTATCTATATCCCCTTTATTGATTCCTTTCACCCACTTGAATACTTCTATACGCCCTGGTAACTATCGCCGCCCACCTGTTTCCCCGTCCAACTTACAGTATTCACGCCCACGGTGGGTGTGAGGTGACCTGTGTATGGGCGTGACACTACTACTTATCTACACCTATACCATATTACCTGAAGAATACCTGGGGATGAGGGAGTAACTGTTGGTGATGACTATACTGAAGGGCGGTGGGTCTCTCTCTCTCTCTCTCTCTCTCTCTCTCTCTCTCTCTCTCTCTCTCTCTCTCTCTCTCTCTCTCCCTCATCATCATCATCATCATCATCATAGGAACACGCCCTTATCAACAGGTACTAATCACGTCTCGCCACTTGACTTCACCTGACACTCTTAATGGCGGCTCTAATGACTTGAACGACGCCTTGTGTGTTTTAATTGCTTCCTTGCCAGACGTCCGCCACGCCCGTCGAACCCACGCCTTCACCCCCACGCCACCACCCCACACCACCACCCCATGCTACCACCCCACGCTTCATCCTTCGTTTCATGTGTGTGTGTGTGTGTGTGTGATGGTGATAGATGTAGTGAAGATAGTAGTATAATCACCACACCACAATCCCCACAAATCAAATACTCATCCTTCAGACCACCTCAATTAAGGTCGGGTTTCCCCTTAACATTTCCTCTCATTAATAATCATATAACCTTGTTACTTGTGTCAGTCGTGATTGGTGGTTGTGGGTTAAAATTTTCACTTCAGGTCATTACACTGAGTTTGTTTTAGTGTCTGTGTGTATGTTTGAATGTTTCGCTGCCTTAACGAACGCCACAGCAGGCAGAAGATGGGCGATGATGTTCGTCTGGCGTGTTTAGAAAGACTCGAAATGCAAAGCTTTACAACGTTATTTTTCTCCTGTTTAACTCATTGTACTTGGATTATATCTGCCTCTAGGTGAAGTCTAATAAGTCGCCAGGTCCCGATGAGATGTTTGTCAGAGTATTAAAGGAATGTAAGGAAGAGCTTATTATGCCCTTAGCAAAGTTGTTTAACATGTCCTTAAAAACTGGTGGAGTACCAGAATCCTGGAGGATAGCGAATGTAATACCGATTTTCAAGAAGGGAGATAGATCACTATCCTCTAACTACCGTCCAATCAGCTTAACATCAATTGTAGGCAAATTACTGGAAGCAATAATTTCAAACGCAATTCGAAATCACCTGGAGAAGCACAAGTTGGTCAACGATTCCCAACATGGCTTCATCATCATCATCATCATCATCATCATCATCATTATTATTATTATTATCAATTTGTTGTATTATTTTTATACTAATTCTTCGAATATAATCTCAGTTTAAATCCTCTCTATTATTTGTAACATTTATTTCACTCTGTTACAACATTCACCTAAGCCTCTCTCTCTCTCTCTCTCTCTCTCTCTCTCTCTCTCTCTCTCTCTCTCTCTCTCTCTCTCTCCTCGTCTTTATTATATGTATCCACATTATGTATCTCTTATTTACATATTTATTCGTCTAATATAGCATTATCTTCCCCAGGGTAGCGCGCGCGCGTGTGTGTAAGACAGTGAGGATCCGAAGACCATCATCTGCTGTTGTTGTTGTGGTCGGGGTACGTTTCTAACATTAATCACATTAGAAACACACGCGTAAATATCTAACATCAGCTATTGTTGTGGTAGGAGTACGTTTCTAACATTAATCACATTAGAAACACACGTGTAAATATGTAACATCAGTTGTTGTTGTGGTTATTACTTATTCATGTTTTATACTGTATTTATGTATATGTGTATGTTAGAGACTTGTTAGGTGTAGAGAGAGAGAGAGAGAGAGAGAGAGAGAGAGAGAGAGAGAGAGAGGACGAACTAATTTCCCTATTACGTAACAAAGCGAACAGAGACATGATATAATCCGGAAGAATAAGCAACACTAAGAGATAAGGAGAACAAAGGCGAGATTTACGTTTATACTGACAGAGACCCAAAAGAGAAGAGGGAGAAGAGAAAGGGAAGAAGAAGAGAGAAGAGGAGGGGGAAAGGGAAAAAGAGATGAGGAATAAGAAATGGAAGAGGAGGAGGGTAGGAAGAAGAGAGGGAGGAAAGGAGGGAAGGAAGAAGGGGGAAAGGAAGAGGAGGGGAGGAAAAAGAAATGGAAGAGGAGTGGAGGAAGGAGGGGGGAGGAGAAGAGAGGGAGGAAAGGAGGGAATGAAGAAGGATAGAAGGGGGGAGAGGAGAGAAAAATAAAAAAGGAAGAAGATGAAAGAAGGCGAAGAAGAAGAAGGAGAGAAAATAGATTAAGAGAGACAAAGAAGAACAAAGAGAAGAAATAGAGAGGCGAAAGAGATGAATTAAAGAAGATAAGGGAATAAAGATAGGAATTAAGGAAGAAAGAAGAATAAATTAGGTGAAGGGAGACAGAAAGAAGCCCCGATAGTGAAGCTCTCCTGCCCCCTTCGTCTTCTTAAGGCTTCAAAGGTAAACTCTTGTATAATTCCCACACACCTCCACCTGGCTCTGTCCTCCATACCTCTTAGTTCCTCCCACACACCAGGACCAGAGAACACACCAGGACCAGAGAACACACCAGGACCAGAGAACACACCAGGACCAGAGAACACACCAGGACCAGAGAACACACCTGGACCAGAGAACACACCTGGACCAGAGAACACACCAGGACCAGAGAACACACCAGGACCAGAGAACACACCAGGACCAGAGAACACACCTGGACCAGAGAACACACCTGCCTGGACCAGAGAGACACCTGGACCAGAGAACACACCTGGACCAGAGAACACACCTGGACCAGAGAACACACCAGGACCAGAGAACACACCTGGACCAGGGGAACACACCAGGACCAGAGAACACACCTGGACAGAGAACACACCAGGACCAGAGAACACACCTGGACCAGAGAACACACCAGGACCAGAGAGACACACCAGGACCAGAGAACACACACCTGGGACCAGAGAGAACACACCAGGACCAGAGAACACACCAGGACAGAGAACACACCTGGACCAGAGAGACACACCAGACCAGAGAACACACCTGCACAGAGAACACACCTGGACCAGAGAACACACCTGGACCAGAGAACACACCAGGACCAGAGAACACACCAGGACCAGAGAACACACCTGCACCAGAGAACACACCTGGACCAGAGAACACACCTGCACCAGAGAACACACCTGGACCAGAAGGTACACACCTGGACAGAGAACACACCTGGACCAGAGAGACACACCAGGACCAGAGAACACACCTGGACCAGAGAACACACACCTGGACCAGAGAACACACCAGGACCAGAGAACACACCTGGACCAGAGAACACACAGGACCAGAGAACACACCTGAACACACAGCAGAGAACACACCTGGACCAGAGAACACACCTGGACCAGAGAGACCACACCAGAGGGAGGACCAGAGAACACACCTGGACCAGAGGACCAGAGAACACACACAGGACCAGAGAACACAGACCAGAGAACACACCACCAGAGAACACACCTGGACCAGAAGGGACCAGAGAACACACCAGGACAGAGAACACACCTGGACCAGAGAACACACAGAGACCAGGACCAGAGAACACACTCTGGACCAGAGAACACACCAGGACCAGAGAACACACCTGGACCAGAGAACACACCAGGACCAGAGAGAACACAGAGACCACCTGGACCAGACCAGAGTGAAGAACACACCTGGACACCAGGAACAGAACACACCTGGACCAGAGAACACACCGGACTAGAGAACACAGACCAGAACACACCTGGACCAGAGAACACACCAGGACCAGAGAACACACCAGGACCAGAGAACACACCTGGACCAGAGAACACACCTGGGACAAGAGAGAACACACCTGGACCAGAGAACACACACCTGGACCAGAGAACACACCAGGACTAGAGAGAACACACCTGGACCAGAGAACACACCTGGACCAGAGAACACACCACCAGGACCAGAGAGAGACACACGGGACCAGAGAACACACCAGAGGGACCAGAGAACACACTGGACCAGGCACACACCAGAGAACACACCTAGAGGACACACCTGGACCAGAGAACACACTGGACCGAGAACACACCAGGACAGAGAACACTGGGACCAGAAGGAACACACCAGGACCAGAACACACCTGGACCCAGAACACACCTGGACCAGAGAGAACACACTGGACAGAGAACACAGGACCAGAGAACACACCTGGACCAGAGAACACACCTAGGACCAGAGAACACACCAGACCAGAGAACACACCAGGACCAGAGAACACACCTGGACCAGAGAACACACCAGGACCAGAGAGAACACACCAGGACCAGAGAACACCTGGACCACACAGACACACCTGGACCAGAGAACACACCAGGACCAGAGAACACACCTGGACAGAGAGAACACACCTGGACCAGAGAACACACACCAGACCAGAACACACCTGGACTAGAGAGAACACACCAGGACCAGAGAACACACCTGGACCAGAGAGAACACACAGGACCAGAGAACACACCTGGACAGAGAACACCAGGACCAGAAGAACACACCAGGACCAGGACCAGAGAACACACCTGGACCAGAGAACACACCTGGACCAGAGAACACACCTGGACCAGAGAACACACCTGGACCAGAGAACACACCAGGACTAGAGAACACACCTGGACCAGAGAACACACACACCTGGACCAGAGAACACACCAGGACCAGAGAACACACCAGGACCAGAGAGAACACACCAGGACAAGAGGACCAGAGAACACACAGAGAACACACCTGGACCAGAGAACACAGACCGAGAGAACACACCAGGACCAGAGAACACACCTGGACCAGGAGAACACACCTGGACCAGAGAACACACCAGACCAGGGAGACACACCGGGACCAGAGAACACACCTGGGACCAGAGAACACACCTGGACCAGAGAACACACCAGGACCAGAGAACACACCAAGGAACGCACCTGGACCAGGAACACACCAGGAGAGACACACCAGGACCAGAGAACACACCAGGACCAGAGGAACACACCAGGACCAGAGAACACATCTGGACCAGAGAACACACCAGGACCAGAGAACACACCAGGACCAGAGAACACACCTGGACCAGAAAGAGAACACCAGGACCAGAGAACACACCAGGACCAGAGAACACACCAGGACCAGAGAACACACCTGGACCAGAGAACACACCAGGACCAGAGAACTCCACACCTGAGTAAACACCTGTGTCTGTCTGTCTAGATAACGGCGCCAGGTAAAAGCCTCCGGGGGTGAGTAAACACCTGTGCTTGTGGGGAGATAACTCATACCCCCCCTCCTCCCTCCCTCCCTCCCTCCCTCCCTCCCTCCCTCCACCCTCCCTCCATCCCTCTCCATCCCTCCATCCCTCCCTCCCCTCCTCACCCTCCCTCCTCCCTCCTCCCTCCTCCCTCCTCCCTCCCTCCCTCCCTCCCTCCCTCCCCCTCCCTCCCTCCCTCCCCCCTCCCTCCCCCTCCTCCTCCCCTCCCTCCCTCCCCCTCCCTCTCCTCTCCCTCCTCCCTCCCCTCCCTCTCTCTCCATCCTCCCTCCTCTCCATCCCTCCCTCCTCCCTCCCTCCCTCTCACCTCCCTCTCTGGCTTAGCATCAGGGAGGGAGAGCTCAATGTGTGTGTGTGGGAGGGGGCTGGAAGTGGAGGAAGAGGATGAGATGTTGGAGGGAGGAAGAGGCTGGGATTGAGGATAGGAGCAGGAGAGGAGGGAGGGAGGGATTTTGGAGAGGGAGGGAGGGAGGGGCTGTTTTTGAAAGTTACGATTAAGAATAACAATTAATGGGGATTTTTACCTGTCACCATCACCACCATTATCACCACCATTATTACTGTCACCTCCCACACCACCCCCTCATTATCATCGCCCTCAATACCCCCTCCCCCCCGCTATCACCATCACCACCCCATTCTCACCACCATCACTACCACCACCAGTCTTAACAGCCATCATCACTTTTCTTAATCACCTATTAAACCCAACAGCCATCTTCATTATCAGGCTCCTCTGCTGCCATCATTATCATCTTCACCTTCGTCATCATCATTTGGAGTGACGTCATCTTCTGCCTGTCATTATCAAGACTGTGTTGTGAACTGTAGATCAGCTGTTTGTGTTGTTAACGTCACTATAATTAACTTCTATAATCTTTTATTTGTTTTAGTATGAATTTCAGTGTTATTATTATTATTATTATTATTATTATTATTATTATTATTATTATTATTAATCTTTATATCACCATTATTTTCATTTTTATCTTCATTATTCCTATCATTACTTCCATTTCTTACATAATTACCACCATTGTAATCACTACCACTCCCTACATCATCATCATCATCATCATCATCATCATCATCATCATCTGAAGTGAGCCAGTTAAATACAGTCTCAGATCTTCAAGTAGTTTAGTAAAGCTTGTCTCTTTGAACCTGAAGGAGTGATGGTCTGAATTCTTCTTCTCCTTCACCTCCTCCTTCAGTGCACGGCGTCAAGAGCTTTTGGTGGTACCCAGAAATGGTAACTCGGTAACTCAATGTAGTCACGTCTTGTTACTTCTTCTTATTTTTCTTCTCTTCCTCTTCTCTTCTCCTTCTTCAGTAGAGGGGGAAGAGGAGGGGGATAAATGAGACACACAGATTAGCAAGGATCGGGGCTCCTTTGTAATCGCTTGGACTTGGGGCCCACTAATGACTGAGGTTCCTTAGGTCTGGACTTTGGACCCACGAAAATTAAACCCCGTGATTAATGTTGAAGTTGGATTCCATTCAAGGGGAGTGTGTGTGTGTGTGTGTGTGTGTGTGTGTGTGTGTGTGTGTGTGTGTGTGTGTGTGTGTGTGTGTGTGTGTGTGTGTGTGTGTGTGTGTGTGTGTGTGTGTGTGTGTGTGAGAGGTGAGTGGAAGTCTTAGTGGGGCAGAGTGTTGGCTTGTGACCCCTCTCCCCCTTCCCCTCCCCCTGTGCTGACTCTACCACTTTTTGAAACAGCTTAGGGTGGTTTGAGGGGGGAAAGGTAGGAGGAGGAGGAGGAGTTTATTTTTGACTCGCTTACTTGCAATGTTTACTTAATGTTTATACAAATATAGATATACATGGAATAAGACATCTCCATCTGCCCATTGCTCCTCCAGTTGTCTCTTGAAGCTTGTCTCTCTCCCTCTCCCCCCCACCTTTGTGTTATTGTTGTTCTTGTTTCTAATCTTCTTTGTAGACTTTGTTTATTTCGTCTCTCTCTCTCTCTCTCTCTCTCTCTCTCTCTCTCTCTCTCTCTCTCTCTCCCTCTCTCTCTCCCCCTCTCTCTCCCCCTCTCTCTCTCTCTCTCTATTTTCTACTTTTTTCTTCCCCTCCTTTCTCCCTTCATCTCTTGCTCTCCCATTCCTTCCTTTCTGCCTCCCCCTCCTCCTTCTCTCCCTCCTTCCTTTCTGCCTTCTCCTCCTCTCCCTCATTCCTTCTCCTCCTTCCCTCTCTGCCTCTCTCACACCTCGATCTAGGGCGGGAGGAAGCGAGTCAGGTCAAGTGTGTGAACGTTCTTGCACTCCTCACTGTCTGCTGAGTCAAGTTGTGAATGTTCCTATCTTTTAAGAGCCTAAATTCTTGTTTATATTCTCATAAATAACCTTTTGATACTACTACTACTACTACTACTACTACTACTACTACTACTTTATTTATATTATGGCCTCCAACCTTCTCTTATTACGATACCTTCTCCGCCATTGTATTACAGTTGAGTTAATTAAGCTGCTGGACACTGTGGCATTCGGTGACTGTTGTTGGTTTTGGGACCGATCATCTTGTTCCCCTGAGACACAGTGAGGCAGACCTGAGCAAAGAGAATGGCAGGCGACAACCTCAACCAGGCCACGACTTCAGTTTTGGGTTGTTGCTTCTGTTGTGGCATAGAAGCTCTTTGCACTAAGCCCCATCCTGCCAGGAGTGAAACTGCCTTGATCCATATTCTGAATTTTCTATGCATATTTTGTGTTCTTTTTGTTATCGTTTTCCTATGTGAAGTCTCGAGAGTCAGGTTACGGTGACATACGGTAAGGGATCAAATCCTGATGTCAAATAAGGCTTACTGTCTCCTCGTCCAGAATCCTCGTTACTTATGTTGGCAGTCTGGTGAAGGGATGGGTTTCACAGTGACGTCGCGGCGTGTCTCCTTCAACCCATTTGCTGTGAGGGTCCCTTACTTCGTCGTGACTCATGTAAAGGAAACTTCCCTTCATAGGACGTTTCCACACACACCAACTTTGGATAAGCCTCTATGACTTGACAAATTAAGCAAAGTTAAGTTAGGTTTTGGGAGATGAAAATAATTAAAGTTGAATTAAGTTAAGTTAGATCAAGTTTAAGTTAGTTTGGGGAGATAAAAAACAATATTTAGGTAAAATTCCCGGAGAGTATCTAGGTCGTAGAGGTGTAAATTAAGAGCAGTTGTCGTGGGAAGACTGATCATTGGGAGGCAGCCAGACGGAAAGTGGTCGTGAGGGAGAGAGGGTCGGATGAGAACACAAAGGTGAAGAGAATGAGAGGAAGGAGTGGATGATGAAAGGGAGGACAAGGAAGAGATGGAAGAGCTAGAGGAGGAAGGGAGATAAGGTAAAGACAAAGGAAAAGAATAAGATAAGGTAAGAATTATTGTGTAATTGTTGTCGATTGTGTTCGTGATGTGTGTGTGTGTCTCTCTCTCTCTCTCTCTCTCTCTCTCTCTCTCTCTCGTGTAAACTGAATCACCTTTAAGTCCACACCATCACAGACCTCACAGATGAACCACCAATCATAACCTTGGGTGACAAACAGAGACGTAATCATTGGCTAAGAAGAGGTAAACATGCGTCCAAACATATAACTTCCAGAAACCAGATTTTTAAGCCAATGAAAACATCGTTCAGTCACCGGAGGATATGATTGGATAATGTTATTGATGAACAGATTACGTGTTATTAGGCGGTGTTCTCGTGTGACTCTTGTTCTTCTCTTTCTCACAGTGACAGAGAGAGAACCTTATTCACTCTCTCACTTTCTCACTCTCTCACTTTCACCTTGATCTCAAAGAAGACTTTTACTTGTTACTTTTACTTATGTGGATTTTTATTATTTTTTGAGAATTATTTTTTTTACGCCCTTTCATTATTTGTTTTTATTAAGGATAATTTATTTATATTTTATTTTTTATTCATTTATTTATTTGTTGCATTTACGTTACAACAACAACAACAACAACAACAAGCAGGTAGAAGCCATAGCCCAGACGTGAGACTTTCTTCACTTTTTACCTGAGTGTTTTGTTGTCTAAATTAAGTGAGGAGACACACCTTTTACCGCTGCCTATATGTGTGGGGCATTGTTGGTGCTTCCTGTGTGTGTGTGTGAGGGGGGCTGAGTGTGTATGTGGGGGGGGCTAGCTGGTGTGTGTGTGTGGGGGGGCTGGAGTGTGTGTATGTGGGGAGGCTGTGTGTGTATGGGGGCTGAGTGTGTGTGTGTGGGGGGGCTGAGTGTGTATGTGGTGGGGGGGGGGCTGTGTGTGTATAAAACTAACTTACGTATATATATTCTCACAACAAACAGATCAAAAGAAGATAATAAATAATATATGAGTCACTGGAGAATTCAGACTGGAGGAGGACTTCCGTGTTCTTGAGGAAGGCGGAAGAGCGAGGTGGCGGAGGTATTGAAGGAAACATGTAATTTCCTCTGTTGCTCCGGAAGGCGCCATCTAGGGTCTTACCCATTATCAGATTTGTGTAAAGTCATCGCCAGGTTGATCCTTAATTTACTGTAAACGCTTCCCTTATTTATCAAATTTCTCTCTTGTTTTAGTCTGTTTTTGTTACTCCTTTATTTTTTCTTAATATTTGCGGTTCTTGGAGTGAGTGTCGTCGCCATTGTTGACAGTGAAATCGGATTTTTCCCGCTATCTAAATTATATGAGTAATGAAATAGGAGTTTTCCTGTTTGCGGAATTGAGATCAAATGTTAACTTATTTTCTTAATTATTTTCAACAAGATTGTGTTTTATGTCCCCACCAAGGAACTCGTGTTGTTTTCATCTTTGTAACAGCGTCATTGTAAGTGTTTTGTCGTGGTGGCCTTTGTTGTTGACGCGCGAGGTGTAAGGAACTTTGTGGGTGGTTTTAATGTTACGAGTACTCTTCACCTCTAAGGTCTTTAAGCGAGAATCACACCAATCCACCAACTCTCTGTTTTAAGGGACGTAAATTTGTTTCACTTTATTGTAAATTAAAAAACAACAGTAAAGGAACAGCGACCATTGTCTCTATAATTGCATGCATGAGATCTCTTCCAACTGTCTCAACCTAAGAGGATTATATTTGAGGAGGAGGACTGAAAATTAACGCCATACACTCCGCCATACACTCAGAAAAGTGTCTCGAGAGGGAGGGAGGGAGGGAGGGAATGAGAGAGCAGACCTCCCCCTCCCACTGCCAGTCATCCTTGGAAGATATTGGAAGCATAATGTGTTGTCTTATGGTAGACCCTGCTGCCATATGGCACCACGAAAATTGTGACCAAGTCCCAGGTTGCTGATCTGACTTTCTGCCTCATTTACACACAGTTGCTGGGTCTCAATTGTTTCTCTTACTTTGACAACACAACATACATACAGTGTATTGTTTCTCACTATTGACCTTTTTTAAATTTTTGTATTTCTTTATGATTATTTATTATTATTATTATTATTATTATTATTATTATTATTATTATTATCAGTGTTAATATTATTATTGTTATTATTTTATTTTTATTTTTTATTATAAATTTTATTTACTCAACTAATTATTATTATTATTGTTATTAGGATTACATTTTCTTCCTCCCCCCAGGCCCCAATGCGGGTGTGACCTGTCTTGGTGGGCTAATCATGAAAAAACACACACACACACACATACACACAAGACAGCCCAACACTAGCTCAAGAATAACACGGAACACCAACATGTGTTTATAATAGAATAAACCTGGGATATAAACGGGTGTTGGGTGCAGTATTATGAACAACATCTTATACACGTAAAGATTTAGAATATTTTCATTCACTTTATTCACGTTGATATTATACACCAATTAATGGCGGGCGTGAGGGATAGGGCAGGGGGAATGCGCTTTTTGTGGTGATGTTAAGGATAAAACCCGTGAAAATAATACCTTATCTAGATGTAGCCAACCCCAGGTACTTGAAGATAATTATGAATTTACGACAGTCTAAAGGAACTACGCTAGACTGCCGAACTGGAGGTAACCAAACCACTTGGATATCATTTAAGAAACCAGAACTTCTTTTCGGCGTGTGTGTGTGTGTGTGTGTGTGTGTGTGTGTGTGTGTGTGTGTGTGTGTGTGTGGTGCTAAGAGTAGCCATAAGGATGTGACCCAATACGGATGTTGCTTTTATAGATCACCTGAAGATGCCCTCCCCAGCTTATTTCACCTCAAGATTACGTTGAGGACAGCTTCCTGTACAGAGGTCGGAGGTCAGAGAGAGAGAGAGAGAGAGAGAGAGAGAGAGAGAGAGAGAGATGGGTGCCTTGAGGAGAGGTGCCACACAAACACACACACGTGCCTTAAGGTGAGGTGCCACAGACTCAGGTAGATGTAGGTTAAGAGGCCACAGGTGAGACATGTACACACGGCAGGTCTTTATCGGTTTCCTGACGAGGTGCACCCACGCCCTCTCTCCTCCCTCCCTCCCTCCCGTTTATTGCCTTCTCTCTTATGTGGGTTTCCGGTGTGTGTGTGTGTGTGACGTAGAGATTTTCATGTTTGTTCGCCTCACTGTCTGTCTGTGTGTAAGTGCATCTAATTACCGTATAATCACCCTGAAAGAAAAGTTTCTGTACATTGTGATGGAGTTTTAGATCGTGTGTTGAGGCGGATACTGAACGAGAGAACTATTGGTATCGCTTTTCGTAGTTTAATAGTAGTAGTAGTCGTAGTAATAGTAGTCGTAGTAGTAGTAATAGTAGTCGTAACAGTAATGGAGACCCGTATCTCAAAAAAAACCCAAATCGGTTCACGACTAGTTAAGACAGGTTCGCTACTGTAGGTCAATGACACCCACCCCTGTAAATAATGGTAATAGTGCCAGGAATTATGATCTGAGTTTGAGTGTGGATGGAAAAGTTGTTTTGTTTCGCTGTTATGGTGATGGTTTTAAGATATTACAACCCTGGTTTAATTTTTGGTTGTTTTTGGTTGTTTTTCTCTCTTTTCTTTTTCTTCTTGTTATTCTTTTTGTTGTTATTGGTGGTGGTGGTCTTGTTCTTCTTCTTAGCCTCCTCTCCTTTTGTTGTTATTGTTATTCTTCCTCTTCTTCTCCTCCTCTTCCTCGGCCACGTTTATCTTTCTTCTTCTTCCTCCTCCTCCTCCCCTCCTCCTCCTCGTAGTACCACATGAACACAGCACCACGGCCTCCTCCTCCTCCTCCTCCTGTTGATGATAATGAGAGGTACAGGTGCTAGAGAGTCGAGCCTTGTGTGTTAATGGTCAACCTAAATGGTCCTCGACACACCCACCCCCACCCCCCCTCCCTCTCTTGATAACATGTCCACCACTTGATAACTTCCCCACCTGTGTTATCTCATTATTTGGAAGCATGGATGGAGAGAAGAGAGAATTTCTAGCTAGTTATTACCGTGTCAGGTCTTGGTAGCAACTAGCATTTCCTTTTCCCCTCTTTTTCATCCATTTATTTATCAATCTTTCTCTGACAATCTATTTGTATCAGTTTTTTATTTTCTTTTTTCTTTTAATTTTTTCTTTATTTTTGCCTTTCTTCTTTTTTCATTTTCTTTCTTTCTTTCTTTCTTTCTTTCTCTTACATCATAGGTTCCTTCCCATATCATTAAATTCTCCATCCAGTATTTTTTTTCGCACTTAAGGTTATTTTCAAGGCAATAAGAGTATTTTCCTTTTATTTTTCCTGGATTTAGTAAGAGTCATTTTATGTGTGAGAAATGGCGTCTCATTCTGTAATAATAATAATAATGATAATAATAATAATAGCAATAAATAATAATAATAATAATACGATGAATAAAATAAAAAATATACCTGTATTTATTGGTCTCACTTAAAATTTCTTGACGCGAGAAAAAAGAAGTTTTAGGCTGGTTATGTAAAGTAAGCATTAATTTAACTAACTGTACTTAACTAACCCCTTTAGGCAACCTGATCATAACCTTACAAAAACCTAAATTTATTTGTGTTTGGGCAGTAGCGGACACCATTGTAAGCATCGACCAATCAGCGTGCGTCTTGCCCATAAAAGCGGTGGAAATTGCCCCTCAACTCTTACGGTCTCTCTCTCTCCGCATGGATAAGTCACCGATAATAATTAATTTGCTTTAATGTTATAATTATTAACTTCCTAAAGGGACATGATTTATCAGTCAACAGAATACGTAATTATATTCACTAGAAAAACAAAAGAAAAACGCAGCAACAACAAACGCATAAAAGTGAGCCAAGGTCGAGATCTTTTGATACCTCAGTTCAGTGATAGAAAAGACACCACTACCCGTCTTTATAAACCACATAATTTCCATCCCTATTGTACTATTTCCTAAGGGTTAAAAGTCCTCCGAGTGAGATGATGAGGATACGTATATGTTGTGTGTGTGTGGGCGTGCAGGTAGACATGACTTGGCAACACTGGCACGGGTCAGCTGAGATGGGGCAAGAAGGCGGGAAAATGTCAGCTGGTGTGGTGATTGTTTGTGCGGGAAGACCACAGACGCGGGAGGAGAGGAAGGTGGTCTTTATCCTGTAATTTATTGGTCTTCCTCTTACGGAAAGTCCATTGGTCTGGTTTTTATAATACAAGGGAGGTTAAGAGTTGTTTGGTTGTATTTATTTCATGTTTTTATTGCTTTGTTTGCAGTTATTATTATTATTACTGTATTATTATTATTATATTATTATTATTATTATCATTATTATTATTACTGACTCGAATGGAAACAAGCCAACACACGTAACTGTCTAAACATTTCGTCAGATTGATCTTATGACAAAAAAAATCAAACCTCCGTCCTATCCTGTTATGGTTCGTGTCCTTCTGTTCCATATTTATCAGTGCGAATGTCACTTCTTGGGGGTAGAATACAAACACAGAGGCAAAGAGGAGAGAAAAAAAAAATAATCTGTTGTTGAAATTTGTTAAGTGGCATATTTGTGCGGCGTGGGGTGAACTGTGCCGGATACTCTCTCTCTCTCTCTCTCTCTCTCTCTCTCTCTCTCTCTCTCTCTCTCTCTCTCTCTCTCTCAGGAGGAAAGGGATTTAGGGAATAGGATAAGGGGGGTGGAGTAGGTTTAAGGGTCAATTAAGGGTTTTTTAAGAGGGAATAAGGGGGAGTTGGGGTACACCGGATGTACTCTCGTCTTTGTCCAGTGTCTCTCTTCTCAGATGATGTTATTGAGAGCGTCAAGGTTAATCCTGTGTAGGGCTGAGTCACCTGAGAGAGAGAGAGAGAATAAAGAACAAGAGATAGATAGATAGAGTAAAGGACAATAAAGAAAGAGAGAGAGAGAGACTAACGCAATATAATATACATATGTGGACAAAAACAAGGGCAAGCAACATCCCACACACAATATATATAATGCACACGGGTACACACATACGTTCACACACACACACACTCTCTCTCTCTCTCTCTCTCTCTCTCTCTCTCTCTCTCTCTCCACAAACAGGAAACTATTCCTGATGTTCGTCAACCTTACGATATTCTTTTGTCGTATAAGATGCTTAGTGAGGGAGTGTGGGTGGTGAGGGAGTGTGGGTGGTGGTGTGGGAGTGTGGGTGGTGAGGGGAGTGTGGGTGGTGAGGGTGGTGAGGAGTGTGGGTGGTGAGGGTGTGGGTGAGGTGAGGGAGTGTGGGGTGGTGAGGGGTGTGAGAGGGGGGGTGAGGTGAGGGGGTGGTGAGGGAGTGTGGTGAGAGTGTGGGTGGTGAGGGAGTGTGTGGTGGTGAGGGGTGTGGGTGGCAAGGGTGTGGTGGTGAGGGAGTGTGGGGTGGTAGGGGTGTGGGTGGTGATGAAGGAGGAGAGGGAAGGGAGGTAGGTGAGGGGGAGAGGGAAGGAGGTAGGTAAGGGGGAGGGATGGGTTAATCACACCTTGAAACGAACGCCAACACGAGCAATCATCTGTACAACATCGCATCGCCTGGCTATCCTTTCTACCAAATAACCTTCACATCTTATACAATGAAAACTTAACGCCAGACGAAACATCTCCAACTCTTTGCCTGATGTGGCGTTCGGGCAATGATGTACCACCACTCTGCAACAACACTAAGGGAAACTATAAACGCCAGGCGATCGTTCTCCTGGTTTGAGTTTGCTGTTGTGGTGGTGTTTTATGACGAGAGGTTACCATTGTGTGTGTGTGTGTGTGTGTGTGTGTGTGTGTGTGTCGTTGTTGTTTTGATTTCGTGTCTCTCTCTCTCTCTCTCTCTCTCTCTCTCTCTCTCTCTCTCTCCTCCAACCCACATTCCACTATCTATTCATTTTTCATCCATTCTCCCCCCTCTCTCCTCCTCCCCCCTCCCTCTCCCCCCCTCTCACCACCACAGCTACAGGAGGTAAGGTTGAGTTATGTGTAGCCAGGTAGTAACCACCACTACTACCTACCACCACTACCTACCACCACTACCACCACCTACCATCACCTACCACCACTACCTACCACCACTACCCACCACCACTACCTACCACCACTACCTACCACCACTACCACCACCACCACTACCCACCTACCATCACCTACCACCACCACCTACCACCACTACCTACCACCACTACCTACCACCACTACACCACCACCACTACCTACCACCACTACCTACCACCACTACCTACCACCACCACTACCTACCACCACTACCCACCACCACTACCTACCACCACTACCTACCACCACTACCTACCACCACAACCCACCACCACTACCTACCACCATCACAACATTATCAACATTATTATTATTTTTATTTTTATTTTCTCTCTTCTTCTTTCGTGTAATCTTTAGTTGCATCTTTTGTTTTTTGTTGTTTTTTTGTTTCCTCTCTGTGGTTTGGGGTTTTGTGTCGGTGTTGTATAGTAACACTGTTGTTCTTGTTGATGTTTTAGTTGTAGTTATTGTTTTTTGTTATTATTGTTGTTTTTGTTGTTATTGCTGTTTTAGTTGTTGTTTTTGTTTGTTATTGATATTGTTGTTGCTATTGTAGTTGTAGTTATTGTTTTTGTTATTGTTGTATTGTTATTGCGTTCTCTTGTTATTCTTGTATTCTTCTTATTTCCTCTCTCAGTCTCCTCCTCCTCCTCCTTTATCTACATTATCTCCCGGTTTCTCTCATTATCTCTCACTCGGATAATTGTCTCATTAGATCAGCTAATTGTCTTATATGTTTTCTGTTAATTTGGAGATTTCTCTTAGTGATGGTAGGTGAGATAGTCTGTCTCTTTGTCTCTCTATCTTTGTCTGTCTGTGTCTCTGTCTGTCTGTCTGTCTGTCTGCCTGTCTGTCTTTATATCTCTGTTTCGCTCTGTCTCTCTCTCTCTCTCTCTCTCTCTCTCTCTCTCTCTCTCTCTCTCTCTCGTTTAAATGTTTGTATCATTGTACATCAACCTTCTTATATCGTCACCCCTGACGTGGGTGATGGCGTCCGTGGTGGCTGACGTCCGTGTTGGCTGACGTCCGTGTTGGCTGACATCCGTGTTAGTTAACGTCCGTGTTGACTGACGTACATGTTGGCTAACGTCCGTCTCGGCTTACGTCCATGTTGGCTGACGTCCATGTTGGCTGACGTCCGTTTTAGCGTCCGTATCTGTGTCCGTGTTGGCATCTGCTTTCTCTCCTAAGTCGTTTCCGGTCGTGTATGTCAACAAGACCTTAACCAGTGTGTGTTTTCAGACCAACAACACGTGTGCCTTGAGGCAGTGGCGCGGCCCCGGAGGTGTGTGGGGTCATGTTGGCTGCCCTGGGGGTGTGTGGGGTCATGTTGGCTGCCCTGGGGGTGTGTGGGGTCATGTTGGCTGCCCTGGGGGTGTGGGGGTCATGTTGGCTATCCTGGGGTGTGTGGGGTCATGTTGGCTGCCCTGGGGGTGTGTGGGGTCATGTTGGCTGCCCTCAGGGGTGTGTGGGGTCATGTTGGCTGCCCTGGGGGTGTGTGGGGTCATGTTGGCTGCCCTGGGGGGTGTGTGGGGTCATGTTGGCTATCCTGGGGGTGTGGGGTCATGTTGGCTGCCCTGGGGGTGTGTGGGGTCATGTTGGCTGCCCTGGGGGTGTGTGGGGTCATGTTGGCTGCCCTGGGGGTGTGTGGGGTCATGTTGGCTGCCCTGGGGTGTGTGGGGTCATGTTGGCTGCCCTGGGGTGTGTGGGGTCTGTTGGCTGCCCTGGGGGTGTGTGGGGTCATGTTGGCTGCCCTGGGGGGTGTGTGGGGTCATGTTGGCTGCCCTGGGGTGTGTGGGGTCATGTTGGCTGCCCTGGGGTGTGTGGGGTCATGTTGGCTGCCCTGGGGGTGTGTGGGGTCATGTTGGCTGCCCTGGGGGTGTGTGGGGTCATGTTGGCTGCCCTGGGGGGTGTCATGTTGGCTGCTGGGGTGTGTGGGGTCATGTTGGCTGCCCTGGGGGTGTGTGGGGTCATGTTGGCTGCCCTGGGCTGCCTGTGTGTGGGGTCATGTTGGCTGCCCTGGGGGTGTGTGGGGTCATGTTGGCTGCCCTGGGGTGTGTGTGGGTCATGTTGGCTGCCCTGGGGGTGTGTGGGGTCATGTTGGCTGCCCTGGGGGTGTGTGGGGTCATGTTGGCTGCCCTGGGGGTGTGTGGGGTCATGTTGGCTGCCCTGGGGGTGTGTGGGGTCATGTTGGCTGCCCTGGGGGTGTGTGGGGTCATGTTGGCTGCCCTGGGGTGTGTGGGGTCATGTTGGCTGCCCTGGGGGTGTGTGTGGGGTCATGTTGGCTGCCCTGGGGGTGTGTGGGGTCATGTTGGCTGCCCTGGGGGTGTGTGGGGTCATGTTGGCTGCCCTGGGGGTGTGTGGGGTCATGTTGGCTGCCCTGGGGGTGTGTGGGGTCATGTTGGCTGCCCTGGGGGTTAGGTTAGGTTATCGTTATGCTGGTTAATCTTACTTCGTGAGGATTGGGCGCTTATAACTCGATCATATCTCAGTTAACTTATACAGTAAACCCTCTCAATAACAGACTTCTCAATACCGGATATTCTCAATAACAGAATACTCCCATTAATAAACGAGGCTTGCAAGAATTAGTCTGGTATCCATTACTTTATTGAGAGGTAATATATTGTGAGGACAAACTGTATCCATTAATCTATTGAAAAGTCCGTTATTGAGAGGGGAAACTGTATCCATTAATCTATTGAAAAGTCCGTTATTGAGAGGGGAAACTGTATCCATTAATCTATTGAAAAGTCCGTTATTGAGAGGGGAAACTGTGTATACATATTTTTTATCTGTGAACCGGAAGTAGGAAGTATTGCGTAGAGGAGTTGCGTAGCAGTGAATTATGGCGTTATAATGATGGCGTATGTTGCGTTCTCTGCTTGGTGTTGTGGTTCGGTTGTGGCTGCGTAATTGATCACTTAGCATAGTGGCGTAGTTTAAAGTTGCTGGACGTTGATTGAAATCGTGGTTTATTTCCGTAGTTCAGAGTATCTTCATGTGGTAGCTTAGTGGCGCAGCTTTGAGTCGTGACTTAATGGTGCAGCTTTGAGTCATAACTTAATGGCGCAACTTTGAGTCATAACTTAATGGAGCAACTTTGAGTCATAACTTAATGGAGCAACTTTGAGTCATAACTTAATGGCGCAACTTTGAGTCATAACTTAATGGTGCAACTTTGAGTCATAACTTAATGGCGCAGCTTTGATTCATACCTTAATGGCGCAGCATGGAATTAACATATTGACGGGTAGGGCATAGCAGCATAGCGCGTTCATGGGGCATAGGTGCATAGTGTGATGTGTATAGCATTTGGTTCTGGTTGTTTATGGCCCATTGTGTGGCGGAGGTTAGCGTACAACGGCAGTTTTGAGAAGGAGGAGAAGAAGAAAGAGGGAATGAAGAAGAATAAGAAGGAATGAGTGAGTGAAGGAGGGAGAGGAGGAGGAGGGGGAGGGAGGGGTTTTAGCCAAGGACAGAATGACAAGAATTGAGAGTATACGAGTGGCCACACCTCCTCTTCCTTGACCTACTCATGACCCCGTGACGCACCTACCTACAGTCATCACCACCTACACTCATCACCTACCTACAGTCATCACCTACCTACAGTCATCACCACCTACACTAATCACCACTCACCACCACCTACCTTCACTACCACCCACATCTACACTCATCACTCATTCCATTATTTACACCTGAGATTAATTAGTACAGGTAAATATAAAGGTAAGCTCTGAGACAGGTAACATGACGCACGACTGTCTCATTACCTAGTTAGTTTTGTCTTGTAATGCAGTGAGTTAATGAGACGATGACGCAGTGTTTTGGTTGAGTAATGGGAGGTGTGTGTGTGTGTGTGTGTGTGTGTGTGTGTAGGGGGGGGGGCTAAGGAAGAGAGGTCAAAGGGATAACTGTATGGAACATGTAAATAACAACTTGGGTCCATTTATACTGCGGTCACGTCTGTTCTAGTCCATGTCTCTCCCCTTCATTGACCACCCACCCATTATTTGTTCTTGAAAATGAAGAGGGTGGGGGAAAGAGGGAGGGTGGGGAGGTATGGAGGGTGGGGGAGGTAGGGAGGGGCTCACAAGGTCAGTGGTGAGTGTTGCTGAGGACAGTCAGTCACGCCTAGGTGCTCCTCTCAGCCTAGCTTTGTATATAACCTCACCTCATCACCCAGCCGGAAATATCGTCTATGTTCCTCCTCTCACTTATTGTACATCTGTCCTTAGCAACCGTGGCGACTCAGACAAACAGATCGGTTGCTAAGGCGACTCAGACAAACAGATTGGTTACTAAGGTAGTTTTTGGTGCCATAACATTGCCTTTTTAAACATTTATGGCCACTTCAGTCTTGTTGATAAGGTAAAAACTCCGGTGTTTCAGGAATTTATTGACATAGTCCAGGTAGTTAATGACAATCCTGTTTATATAAGTAACTAATAAAACACAGTAGCGTGGTTTAAGTGATACTTGAAGGATGAGGCTGTGGTTTAAATATTTATCTATAGGTGGAGGTAATAAACCAGTTAAATTACTCGAGAACGAAGGAGGGAGACTTTACCGCTTATTACGTAGCTATGCGTTAATTATTACGTTATAGCGTTATAGTTTACGGTAGTAGTTACGTTAAGGTTCGTAGAGTCTTAATTTATTTTATGACGGTGATGTACGGTGTGTAAATATAACATAAACTCACGTCATTTGCATAAGAGTGAGGTGATCGGTCAGGTGTGTTAACTGGTAATGAGGACATGTTAATTTGTTATTCTGTTCTGTTATTATATTGTTGTAATTGTTATCACCTACCCTGTTATCATTAGAATATTTTTGTAGGCTGTTTTTGACTATTTAGGCAGTTCCACATTACTGAAAAATACGTAAAACACGAAAACAAAAATTAACGAAAAGCGCGCGAAAAAATACAAATAAACCAGAAGACACAAGAAAATAACTAAAACAAACGAGAAAATAATAGAACCAACAATAAGAATAATAAAAAAACAATAGAAAACAAAAGAAAAACAATGGAAAAGACATTTAATATATTGGGGACTGACTTTGCCACCAGAGGACCCCGTAGTCAACAGCTTTCCTTCCTCTAACAAACTCTCGCTTGACTAATTTCTTGTCTCGCTGAACTAAAAAGACATTTACTCTTTTTCCAAATTATAAATACCTTTTTTTTATTAACTTTGAATCATAACACAAAAGTTCTCGTCTTCCATTATTTTTATTATTTGTGATTTTGTGTTACGAGTCGTTAGATGAATCATTTGTCACACGGAAGCTGTCACGCCGCGCTGCCCGTGTCCACAGGTAATTACACCCCTGCACTGTCATTAATTACCGTGTATAGAGAGAGTGAGGAGAGAGGAAGCTGGCACCTGTGTGGTTATGTAGGTGCGTGAGCCAGTAGCTGTGATAAAGAGGTTGCGAGCTGTGACGTTATAGTGTGAGACCCAATCAATGCTCTTTTGAGTAGTGACGCCACAGGGAAAAAGCCAATCAAGAGTAACGTAAGTAGTGACGTCACAGTGAGAAAACCAATCAAGAGTAACGTAAGTAGTGACGTCACAGTGAGAAAACCAATCAGTGAGAGAGCCAAACACTAATGGCGGGGTTAATGACTCCACAATGAGAGAACCAATCAATAGTGACGTGGGTATTGACATCACAGAGAGAGAACCAATCAATAGTGACGTGGGTATTGACATCACAGAGAGAGAGAACCAATCAGTAGTGACGTCATGATGAGCTCTGACTGGCAAGATGGCAGGTCATATAACTTCTACGACCGTAAATATAACTACAACGAAATAGACATAAAAATACGTATTGTTGTTATTATATTTGATATTGTTTGTGTTAATGAGAGAGACAGATGCACAAGACATGAGCAACATATACAGCTGACACTACAACACGTCAGCTTGAACAAACATCTGTGTCAGGAGATACAAACACTCAGAGAGACAGAGAGACAGAGAGACCGTGGAACAGGAGATAACATCAGTGCTTATTATTATTCCCAAGCGGAAGTAAAAGTATCCAGGAGTTGCATCTTATCCATCCTGGGGAAAAAAAGGGGGAGAAGCCGCCGTGACACAGGGGGGGTGCTTATTGCCTCTGCTATTGTCTTCTGAAGTCTTTTAAATACACTGTGTTTTTATTTATTTATTTATTTATTTCACTAATCTGTGTTTTTCTTGTATAAATAGGATGTTTTCTAAAGGGTATTGTTTAGTAATTTATTCTTCTTGTTCTAGGAGTATATTGTTTATTTTTATTTAGTTAGTGTTTCATTATGGTTATTGAATACAGGGTAATGATGATGATGATGAGGCATATTAATTACAGCTCTAATATCACCACCAATAATAATAATAATAATAATAATAATGATGAAAATACTGCTACTACTACTACTAATAATAATAATAATAGTAATAATAATTTATCTATACATTTACTCATTTCATTATTTCATTTCACTTACGATCAAAGATAAAATATTTCAAAAAGTGACCAAATGTTTCCCTTCCAGACCTGACTAACAGTAACATCATCCACTACCAACCATTTTCTTCATTCTTATCTCATATACACCAAGATATATCTAGATAACCAGATAACACATTAACTGGGTCGATATCAATAGTAGTGGAGTATTTTCTTGGTTCTTGGTCAAAAGGTCAGAGGTCAGGGGTCATTCATATACACAACAGTAAGGATAGAGTAAATGAAATATGGCTGGTAATGTCCGTAGATTTATATCGTTTCGGAGATCGACTCATTTTATATTTTTTGGTATTTTCTTCTTTTGTAGATCCTGGTGGCCTTTCTACAGGTGTATATCCGGGTAATTTAAAGGTGAGTACCTGTGTTTTAGGGTTCTTGGTTTGGTCAGGTCAGGTCAGGTCAGGTCAACACGCCCTCCTACCCTAAGGTCCTGTACGAGGTAAACTACGTAAACACAGGTCATCCTCAGGCCATCTCCACGTACGTTGGTCTCGATGTAGGTCAGAGAGGACACATAACCTATGACCTGCTAAAGAGATGAGCAAAATTGACCTTTTAACTCACAATAGGTCATGACCCAGGCTGGCAGCAGCTCTTGTACCTCTCAGGAGATGACCTTTTTTGTGAACTTACGGTAAGACTTGTGTTATGGTGAGTGTCTGGTGTTAACAAGTCAGGATATGGTCTTTAATTGGTGGTATGAGTCTAAGTTCAGTTTTGACGCCATTTTGGATGACAATCTCTGTGCTGTAGTTTAAGGTAATGTTGACACTATCTACACCTTAGCCCCGCGGTATATCATCTGAACTTGTCCTACCTTAACAAATCTCACCCTATACTAAACTGACCTGACCTGACCTGACCAAACCTAACCTAACCTAACGTGACCTAACCTAACCCTATACACTATATGACATATACACTGACCTGTGACTTTCCTAGATCCCACCCTCTCACTACCAGAGGTCAGAGGTCACTATGGAATGGACTAGGTGGACGCGGGTCATTAGTTCTGTAATCTGCAGGTAGTGGGCGGCGTGGGGGGGGGGTGTTAAAGATGATGGGGTAACAACTGTCAACACCTCGAACAACTCACAGCGGCTAAATCTTCCTGGTCGAAGCTGTTGGCAGAGAGAAAGAGAGAGAGAGAGAGAGAGGTATCATCCCTAAACAACAGAAAGGATTTAGGTCGACGACAAATATTGACATTCTGGGAACCTTCCATCCCTCTTGCTCTTCTCTTCCTTCTCCTCCTACTCCTCTTCTTCTGCTTCTCCTCCTCTCCTTCCTCTTTCTTCTCCTCCTACTGTTCTTCCTCCTACTCTTCTTTTTCTTCTTCTCGTACACCCGCACATGTCCCTTTACACACACACACACACACACACACACACACTGTCTGACCAAATCATAGTCTTATTTGAGGTCAAGTCGTTTATAATGGCCTTGTTTCCCCCCCCCCCCTTCCCCATAAAGCCCCAATTTGCATGTACCACGCCTGCCCACGCGCCTTCTGCACGCATACACACCTGCACGCGACCACACACACACACACACACACACACACACACACACACACACACACACATCGGATTTACATCATATCACATGGACCAGTATTGCCACTCTTGGTAAACCACGCCCGCGCCCTTCTACGTCTGCCACGCCTACCCTCACGCCCACACCCACTCCCACCCTCACGCCCTTGATGTAGACAACCGTGCACACATGTAAACCACTTGTATCTGTACTGCTGAGAGAGAGAGAGAGAGAGAGAGAGAGAGACCACATCAGCAGGCTACCAAGAACAAACTGTTTTAATACTTGTAACATCGACATTGCGCCATGTGGGCGTTAAGAGGTCAATAGCCTCGTCGGGTGGGTGGGTGGATGAGGGTATGAGAGGGTGTGTGCTTAAGAGGGTGGTCGGTAACTCGTGGGTGGGTGAGGGTGTGAGTTTGTGCTTGGTGGATGAGAGGAAGGGTGAGTGGGTGGGTGGAGAGAGAGATAGAGAGACAGAGAGAGATAGAGAGAGGAGGGGGGGGTGTGTGTTAGTGTTTCAAGGTGACATACAGTACTATACTAGGCAAGGTTGGCCCACTGGTATTGGTGTCGGGTTATAAAGATTCATATCACGGGTTCGATGATGCAACTGTGTGAGTCTTTGAGTAAGGAACGTGTTAATGATGTGTGTGTAAGTGCATCAGTGTATGTATTACATGTATGTATGTATGTATGTATGTATGTATGTATGTATGTATGTATGGGTATAAGTGTGTGTGTATGTATGTATGTATGTATGTATGTATGTATGTATGTGTATAAGTGTGTGTGTGTGTATATATAATCGTGTGTGTGACTAAGTGCGTGTATGTATGTATGAGTGTGTATATGAATGAGTGTATGTATGTATGTGTGTGTGTGTGGTGGTGACGGTAATATATACAAATCTATCACGTTAACCTTATACACACAAAGGTCATAGTTCACCTTTATCATGGCTGGTCACGTTCACCTTCAACACTTACACGAGAGAGAGAGAGAGAGAGAGAGAGAGAGAGAGAGAGAGAGAGAGAGACACACTTACATCAGTCTATATTTATTCCATTTACTCACATCATATCTATTTATAGATTTATTTACATTTAATTACTTCATGGCAAAAAAAATACGAGTTGGCAAAAAAAACAAAACACGAGAGTTGGCACCATTGAGAAAACCTTTATTGCGTCTAAATAAGTTATGGTGCAATTAATTGTATGTATTGGGATAGATAGTTAATTTTTTGGTTATTTATATTTAACTAGAGGATAAGATTTGGTTTCCCTAAGCGCCTGCTGGTGTTTGGTGTTAACAAAGTATAATGTTTTTGTGATGTGCCAACACCAATGACGTCACGGATGATATTGTGTTGACGTCATTGATGTTATTCCGTGTTTGCTAATTTTTCCTCCCCTTCGCCTTCCACTACCCCCTCCCTATTTCTCTCCCCTCCCCCTCCACTTCCCTTCCTGATGAAACCGACTTGGGGGTGTTATCAATAGGCGGGGAGAGGGGGGGTGGAAGAGATAAGACACACGCTATCCAGTCATCACTAGCCGGTTGAAGGGTGGCGGACGAGTTAAAGATAAGGAGGGGGTTAATGGGAGGGTCTGCTTAATGGGGACGTACTCAAGTAATGGGGCCTTTTATAAATTGGGGGGACCTAGTTAATTGTGGTTTATTTAATGAGGAATCTATTAATGGAGACCTAGTTAATGGGTAGTTAAGGTGTGAATCTCCATAATGGGAGGAGACTTAAGGGGGAGACTCGAAAACCCAGATGACGGGGGGGAGGGGAAGGCGGTAGGGAGGGGGCCTAAGGAAGAGGAGGGGAGGACGCTAGGCAGGGGGAAGGGTGTCCCGTGGTTAACAAGGTCCACGGGCAGGTAAAAAAACTAATTCTTTATTTGACCAGACGAGAAAACGTATCAAGGAAGTGTATTATGTTCCGTTATTTTCCTCTCTCTCTCTCTCTCTCTCTCTGTATTGTTTCTTTTCTCTGTGTCTCTTTAATTTTGTTCTGATGTTTGCGATAGAGTCACTGGAGGCGGGGCAACAAGTGGTGTACTACGGGATCAAAAGGGTTAGAATGTAATGTTTATTCCTGATGTTTCGACTTTTACACCGTCATCCCTCTCCTCATAACAGGAGATCAGTTTCTCAGCTAACATCACGTTAAGACAATCATATCAATTAAGGAGGTACAATTATTATGCAACACGACTAGTGGGTGTGTGTTGCAGGAGTCCTTCAACACACACCTGTCATTTCCGATTAATGTGGAAATAATATTAAAGAGACTCAGACAACACACATATAATACAACACTACAGACACACAGACACTCAACACTTGAACCACCACCTTGACCTCTGACCTTGACCTCTGATAGACCACGATAGATGTGATAGATTTAGAGAGAGTGTAATGGCAGGACGGAGGTGACGAAATAGTTGAACAAGAACTCTGTGTTAGTTATTACAGTTGCTACGAATCTTAGGTCAAGGTAGATTATTGCCCTTCACTCTTGACCTCTGACCTTGAGCTTTCATTCTCAAACAAAACAAAACATCTCTACCTTCATTACCCCACAGGCCAAAGTTTCACCTCACTTAATCCACTTATTTTGTGAAAGACATATTACTCATATTTACAACTTGACCCATTGTGACTTTGACCTTTGACCTATGTACTCCAAATTTACAGTGAATCTTCTTTATCTAGTCCTTCAATCACCTGTTAAGTTAAACTATGATCGAACTTAATGTTTTCTGAATATCGTGTGAATGGTCCAAGGTGAATTCGTTCGTTTTTGGCTTTAGTAGTGATAGGTGCTCCTCAGCCTTCACCCCTAGTCTGGTTGCAACAAGATTTGGTGCTGTAGTTTCATTTCCGGCCTCTAGGTGACGCTGTTCTACCTAATAAATAGCTTCAAAGGGATAATTTTTTGCGATGTAATAATTTATTTATTTTATTTTTTTCTTATTCTCTCTACTTTCTCTCTCTCTATTTTTTTCTCTCTCTCTCACTTTCCAAACAGCACGAGATAACAGCCTTGAGGCACACCCAACACATCAGTATAATCACAGTGGTACCAATATATGTCATTGTGATGGGAGGAGGTGTAGGGGAGGCATCACTCTCCTGCAGGCGGTGACGACGAGGAGGAAGGGATCGTGGTAAAAGACCCAGGAGACTAGTGATCATTGGGAGGGGCGTGGGGGGCAGGAGGGGGAGGTGTCTGTTGGCTTCGTGGGTCTCTCTGTCCGTCTGGGTGTCTGTCTATCCGTCTGTCTGTCTCTATCGGTCTGTACGTCTGTCTGTGCACTTTAATCTTATTGACATTGATAATCTCTTTTATTTATACGTAGATTTTCATGTTCTTTTTACCTTGAGGCGGCACATCACCACTGGAAAAAAATACTACGAATCATTATCACCCCAAAGACGATTCAGAATCACTCGGTACCGACATCCAGTCCCTTATCTCCTATTCTGAACCACTTAACTACGTCTCAGAATTATTCGTAAAACAGTTTTGAATCAGCTAACGTGAGCGGACCATCTCGCCTCACTCACGACCTTCTTCAGATAAACGTGAGCACCGTCAGGAAGGTTACTTACCCGTGTAACTCCTTAATGATTCAACTTATTGGCTCAAGTGAGGGAGTGGATGAGGCGTGACCTGATCTTGAGTGTCGGTGGATGGATGGGTAGGTAAGGGGGAGGGGGTTCTATGACCTTAATATCACTGAATGAACTATGATCTTAGGTGGAATTTATATAGTGACGATTGTCAGGGGGAGAGGAGGGAGGGGGGTACTGTGGCCCCTCCCTCCTCCTCCTCCTCCTCCTCCTCCTCCTCCTCCTCTTCCTTCTCCATGGCTAGTGAGGAACCTGTTGATGAAACGTGTCTTGTCCTCTCTTGAAGACGTCCTCTGCTCTCCTGGCGATATTCTTATCATTTGTAGGTTAGTTTAGGTTAGGTCTTGGGCCTTGGTTGGCAACACTGCGGTCTCTGGATGTACTTATGACACTCCTACATGTAAGAGTGTATGAGCTGGGATGGTAACACTGTTTTCCCCGATAGTTTGTACATATGGCATCACTGTCTCCTTTACATCAGACTCCAGGTGTTATTTCCTCATATATGAACTAACAATTATAGCAGTAGTCTGGTGTCAACATAACGAGCGTCCACGAGGTCACCGCCACCCACAATGACAGAGGCTGGTGTCTGTATCTAACATCATTCAGTCATCGTAGTGAAGGGGTCAAGTATATAAACTCTTCCGGGTGATGGTAATAAAGAATATTTAAGGGAATATTTATTTTAATATTGAGAGTTACGTTCTTAAAATATCGTTACATCAGGCGTGGGGGGCGTGGGAGAGCTGTCTTTAGCCAGTTCGTTCACTCAATCCATACCCCCTTGAAGTAGTCATCTGGGGCTATGTTAAAAACGAAACTTTTGTCCCACCACTATTGAATTTCTCGAGTCTTTCTGCAGTACAACACGTCGAGGGACTATGTTAGTATTTACACCTGACGTATATCTTCACTATGACGTCATCTAGTACTGCTGTGGCTTTGAGGTCAAGGTCACGTGCCTGTAGGAGGCGCCAATGTAGTTCATTTATTATTTACGTGTATATTAAGAGTCCTCAGGCCTTCTTTGTGGTAATAATTATTTTGCTTTTATTTACTCTTCTGCATCTCACCTGTTGATTATATTGGTCAGTATTTACGTTTGTCTGTAGAATTGGCTTGGATACCTGTATTAAGCATGACTAACTATCTATTAATGTGGTGAACTAACTATCGCGGTGGTAAACTTTGGTTGTCTGTTGTTGTGAAAGCGAAAGTTCTATTGCAGGAAATTTCTCAAAGACTACAAGTCATGTTGAAGGAGATTCAGTTCTCTATATATTTTTTTTCTCTCCCAGTGTCGACAGCGTTCAGTGTTTCCCCGGTGTTAACGCTGGCGGTGGTCGTCCTGGGGGGAGGAAACGTGTTTGTTTATATCCGTCAGCTGATCATTGACGGGTGATGACGTCATTGAGGTTTGTTGACTCGGTGATATAGTTCGCCGAGGAAATAAAGAAATTGTGTTTGTTTTGTTCATTTATTATTATTATTATTATTATTATTATACACATTATTATTAATTAACTTGATTGTTCGTGATCATTTTGAAGAGGAGGGAGGAAGAGGAAGAGAGAGAGAGAGAGTGAGCAAGAATGAGGGAGAGGTTGATAGGGATGAGGGAGAGATGGAGCAAGAATGAGGGAGAGGGTTATAGAGTGAGGGGTAGAGAGAGTAAAAGAGAGATAGAGGTTTGGGGGAGAGTGGGAGTGAGAATGAGAGAGAGGGAGAGAGAAGGTGGAAGGGGGGGGGGCCTTGTGCCGTAGTGAGCAAGAAAGCTGTTGACCTCGCTGTACCCACTCCACTCTCTCTCTCTCTCTCTCTCTCTCTCTCTCTCTCTCTCTCTCTCATGCATTATTCAATAGTTCTCAACCTTGTTTGGGCTTTCAAAAATTTATAAATAATAATAATAATAGTAATAGTAATAATAATAATAATAATAATAATAGTAATAATAATAATAATAATAATAATAATAATAATAATAATAATAATAATAATATTGACAAGGGTACACCTCTAGCAACAGTTAGGGCGTTTAATTAAGACAGTTCACTTACCTGATCTGACACCTGTTATTATTATTATTATTATTATTATTATTATTATTATTATTATTATTATTATTATTATTATACTAGTAGCAGTAGTTAATAATATAATATAATGAACCAGGATAAAGTAGAAACAGAGAATGAATAAATAAAAATATAAAATTAAAATAAAGTTGAAGTAATAGAGATTAATAAAGGAGTTACACACACACACACACACACACACACACACACACACACACACACACACACACACACACCATGATTACCTTGGGCTCTCCATAACCTGATTTTGTTCATGACGACAGACAGACAAACAGATAGATAGATAGATAGATAGATACCAAGTACTAACGTGTGTGTGTTGTTTACTGTAACTCTATTATCATGTGTGAGTTATATTATTTATTGTAATTTGTATCAACGTGTTCACATCTACTCTCTGTCTGTCTGTCTGTCTGTCTGTGTGAGGAAGTGACGAAGGGAGGGAAGGGGAGGGGGGATGAGGGGGTTGAAGGGGAAGGGGTGAGTGCGGGACGGAAGGAGGAGGACGGGGAGGAGGCAGCAGAAGGATATTGATATTAAAACAGTTTATTTAGACAGAAATATACAGCTACAAAGTAAACAACAATAACAACAACAAATACAACAACAACAAACACATGAACTGAGAGTCAAATGAGAGTCTGAACCCTCTTAGTGGCTCCTGTTACATACTATACATTGATCTCGAGGGAAGAGAAGATGTTGGATGGAAGAGGGAGGGAGGAAGAGGAGGTGCTGGAGGGTGGGAAGGTACAAGAGGGAGGAAGGATTGAAGGGAGGTAATGTAGGGCGGAGGAATACAAGAAGTGATGGAGGGAGGAAGAATGGGAGGGGAGGGGACGGGGGAATGTAACAGAAGTATTACAAAGGTCACCTGTAAGGCTAGTGGGTGTGGTAGCGTATTTCAAAGGTGACAACAGGTGTCCCCGAGGCGGCAGAAGAATACTCCAGTCTCGATTCTCAAAGGTACGTGAGTTTTTACCTTAAGTGGTTAATAAATACACTTTTCTTATTGCAGTAGACTCGCATTGTAGTGTTGACCTTGTGTTGGCTGCCATCTTAGTGCCTTAAGTGAATCAATTTCAAGCGTTTAAATATTGTTATTTATGGGAAAATTTTATCGTATGGACACCTTTGAGAATCCATATTTCTGTCCTAAGTGGATTAGTTATGTGAGTTTTTATATGTCGTCACTTAAGAGGAGGTTTAAGAATACAAACCTAAGATAATTCATCTTTTTGTCTTAACTTAAGTGAATTATTTTAAGATTTTTTTTTTACGCCTCCAGTTAGGAAGGGAATTAAAATCTTACGAACTTTTGAGAATACGTACACAGGTAGAGACGGAGAAATGGGGAGATAGAAGGATTAGGAGAAGGGGGAGAAGGAAAGGTGTAATGTAGAGAAGAGGTGAATAACAGTTTAATGAGAAGGGAGCAAGGGGCAAGAAGGTAGGAGGAGGGAAGGAGAGAACGAAAAGAGGGAACGTGGAAGAAGAGAGGAAAGGTGATAACGAGAGAAGAGGAGGACAAGGAGAACGGGGTGAAGGAGAAAGAAGGAAGGTTGTAAGGAAGTAGGGCGATAACGACGGATGAAGAGGGGAGGGTAGAAGGAAAGAGGAGAGGAAGGGAAAAGGATGTTTGTTTGAGGGGAAGAAGATAAAAAAGAGTAGAGGGCGAGGAGAAAGAAGGGAAAGAGGTAAGAAGGAGAGCTGTATACGGAGGAAGGAGGGAGGGTAGAAGGAACTCCGGTAGGATGGAGGAGAGGGTAGGGCAGAGTGGTGTTGGTCAGGCAGCAGCAGCAGCAGTGAGGAGGGTCAAGGCCAGCCCAGGGCGGTGTTGCCTAAACTCTGTGTTGGCGTCTCCCTGGCGTCGAGTCCAAGGCTTAAGGACCACAGCTTCTTGAAGGGTGATAACCTTGATCAACCTGGCTCTAACTCACAACCTGTAGGTGAGTTTGTCTCCTCCAGCAGGTTAGATCGAGAAACTTGTGTGAGGGAGCTTGTGACGGATTCCACTAAAGACCTCCAACGGGGACAGTGTATTCTGGGTGTGTCTTCGTCAGGATGGTGTTGGTGTAGTGTGTTGGGTCAGTCATTGGTGTAATACGAGTTACTGGGGATAATCTTTCTTACATGGATTTTGTTAGGTTCGGTTGCTGTGTAGTCGGGGGTGTGGATACAGACGTTATACTGTACCGAAGCTGTAATGAGATACCTCCTTCAGGTACAGTACATAGACCTACCTAGCTCAAGGGTCGAAAGCATCCGTGTTCATACAACCTCAGATATTACCAGAAGTGGAGACGTGAGCTTGGATTCTCAAAGGTTCTTCTGCTAATCTTTACCGCACCTTGGAGACGTGACGACGCATGTAAGTGACTCAATTAACTTACGGCACAAAGACGGTGGAGAAATGATCGTATAATCGCTATTCTGAGACTTTATCGTAACTTATGACGTTTTCTCTTCTCTTCAGTTATGGGGATGATGACGTATATCTGAGACTCTAGAATAAGGCGTTTGTAGTGTTTGTTGTTGTGTCCACGGTGAGTTAGGCACGTCTCTCTCTCTCTCTCTCTCTCTCTCTCTCTCTCTCTCTCTCACACACATCATAAGGGTCTTGGCGCCTTTGTTTGCGTGTGGACTCAGCCTACAGAGGTGCGTGGCCTTAGAGAGAGGTGGGCAGTGGGCGCCGGGTGCCCTTATATGCCCAGGCGGTGGTGTGTGCCCGTCCTCTGCCCGGGCTCCAGGAAGGACGCTGGCTCAACCACCTGCCCAGGAGGTGCTCACGCTAAACTCGAGGGTCCCTCATCTCTCCAGGTGATTTGTATACTGGAGACAGGACCCTAGTAATGCCACACGAGAGAGAGAGAGAGAGAGAGAGAGAGAGAGAGTGTGTATGTGTGTGTGTGTGTGTGTGTGTGTGTGAGGCATGTGTGTGTTTTAAGTGAAATAATCTATGTTCGTAGGTGTGTGTGTGTGTGTGACTCACTGGTTCAGCGTTAGGGCGGAGGCTAGCAACGACTGACACACACACACACACACACACACACGAGAGAGTGCGTGTGTATGTAAAAGGAAAGGGGGGTCCTCTTGCTTGGGGGCGTGGCAGAACAATAAGAGGATGGAGAGAAAACCTTATTAGTGGTGCAATATATAGCGCCATAATGTAGTGGCGCCCGGCTGCTCCTCCCACCATAATCTCATCGGACAAAATATAATGAGACAAAACCCCATTGCAAGATTAAGCTTGTTAATGGATGGATGGATTAAAGCAACAGGAGAGAGAGAGAGAGAGAGAGAGAGAGAGAGAGAGAGAGAGAGAGAGAGGAACAATTAGACGAGAAAGTCATTCAGTATTTCGCAGGTAATGACGGGTGTTGTCCTTTGGTTGGTAACAGTGGGCGGGAGTCTACGTTCAAGATTCTTTTAGATAATAATAGTAATAGAAAATGAAATGACTGGCTAATAATAATACAAATATTAATAATAATAATAATTTAGATAAAATATATATACAACAAGTAACAATATACCCCAATTACGAAATATTGCTCCGTACGACAAATTCACTTTCACTGGTCATCTACTTTAGTTACCCCGGTTATATCTGAAGACTTGAACGTTTTCTTTGATTCGATATTTTTTTTTCCACATCCATCCATAGAATCTTATCAGAGTTCGCACGACAGAAACTTAACTAGAAAAGTGACAACGTATTTAATTAGCTCCCTTAGATTACGATACAATAATGGATTCTTAAAGGTACTTAGGTTAAATTTGCAACTTTAAATTGAGGTATGAAAACGCCTCTACATTCTCTAAATTTTCTTAAGTTGTTTTTATGTGAGGCAACTGAGACTAGATAGATATAGAGATATAGATTAGACAGATAAATAGATAAATGGACAGACAGAGAAGCAGACAGACAAAGGGACAAACAGATAGATAAAGAGAGATAGAGAGAGGGAATTAGACAGATAGACAGACACATGTAGAGAGAGAGAGAGAGAGAGAGAGAGAGAGAGAGAGAGAGAGAGAGAGAGAGAGAGAGAGAGAGAGAGAGAGAGATACTGTGTGTCTATTCAACAATAGTGATGACACCACCGTGGTCTCTCGTAACTGATAAACTCTCTCCCCCTTCCCCCCTTTCCCTCTCCCCCTTCATCCCTCCCTCTCTCCTCTCCCACCCTGAGCACTCGTAGCGATAAAATGTACTGTACTGGTGGTGCCCTAACCGTCCACACGTGTTCAGTTCTACCAATGTCCCAGTATAGTGACATGTGAGGTGGATATTGACACGCGTATGTCCTAGTGGTGGTGTTGTGTACAGGTGATGGTGCCCTAACCGCCTATACGTGTCCATCTACCCGTGTCTCAGTGGTTAACAGGTGGTGGTGTGCCCATACGTGTCCAATCCCACGCCGTGTCTCAGGGATAAAGGACACGTACGTACCATGAAAGCAGCCTCGTGAGTTAGCTTCCTCGTGTCTCATTCTGCCATATCCTCTTCCCCCGTGTCCGTCCAGTTCGTCATGTACACTTCAGGCGGTTAACAAATTTGAACGCACAGGTATATTTATATGTAAGTAATGTATATACGTTCGTGTGTGTGTGTGTGTGTATTAATTTCTGGGACTACTCTGCCCCTTACTGATCTGCAGTCAATACTGAAAGAAACTTGACCTGATGGGACTGTCCACTGTTATTTTGTTATTGGTATCCTAATGAGTGTGAAAATTATCCTGGTCGCTGTGAAAATTACCCTCATCGTTGAAAATTATCCTAATGACTGAAAATTATCGTGATTGCTGTAAAAATTTTCCTGATCGTTGAAAATTATCCTAATCACTGAAAATTATCGTGATAGCTGTGAAAATTATCCTGGTCGCTATGAAAATACCCCGTGTGAATTTTTTTCCCGCGCGTCACTACAACAGTCTCGGTAACTCTTAACATGAGTTGAATATTATAAGCCAATAAGTATTAGACATAAAAGGAGTTAACTTTTATTGTTTCACTTATCTGCGAAAATCACTGCCGGGTTTAGTTTTTAAGTTTAAAGGGCGTCAACTTTAGAGAGAGATAATGAGATAGGTGGTGAGATAGGTAGTTAGAGAGATAGGTGGAAAGTTAGATAGATAGGCAATAAAATCGTCATATAAGTTTACATTGGTTCATCGTATACTGTACATAGACAAGACACATATACAAACACAGGTAAACAGTGAGTCGACGCAACCAGGAACCAACTAAGAAAATTGATGATGAAATCCTATATTGGAATTAGCCTATTGTATAGTTTTATTATTTGTTTTTATATCTATATGGTAGTTATTTTATTGTACTTTGATCAAAATATATACTTGTGCACTTATGTATTTCTGAATAATCCGTTTCATTCCGTTACCGCGAGGGCCGTGACGTCATGGGGTATGGCTTCCCGATCAGCGACACCTCTTGTTATGGTCACCAGCTGAAAACCACACTTGTTCCTCTTCCGCTGGGAAACTGGAGGAAACCTGTTTATTATTTGTATATATATATATATATATATATATATATATATATATATACAGTATATATATATATATATATATATATATATATATATATATATATATATATATATATATATATATATATATATATATATATATGTATATTATCCCTGTAATCGTTTTAAGAAGGGGAGAGATTATTGTAATCATTTTGTATCTGGGCGAGTCAGTTATCAGAGTCAGGCAGCAGGTCCAGATTAGCGTTGTATTAGCACGGTTGTCATCATATACTTGTCTGACTCACTCTTGTTCGAGGTAAAGTCCCTTAAGATTACAGTAACGACCCCCTGACGGAGACACGATGATCCTCTCCATACTGACCAGATATTTTGTCAATAATATTGATTATGTGTTAAAGGAATATCCTTCCTTCCTTCCTTGGGCTTTAGTAAGCTCCTTTATAATATTTATACTGTATATACTTGTCACACTTGCCAGATGCTTCTGGTGTCATTGTACAGGGGTACCTAGTGACAGCACTAGGATCCCGCTTCCTCTATCAAGGAATAAACAATTGAAATTGATTTGAATTGATTACAGTAAGGCCCCCCTCTCCCCCCCTCCCGGCAACTTTTTGGAAGCGTGACGGATTTCAGGGACATCTTGAGGTCATATGAACTGGACATTAGGACATATTCTAAGGTTGGAGATGCAATATTTCGTTCATGAGTGTGATTGTAAGTGAGGTCCGCCACTTTTGTCAGGGCGGGAGATACGGCCGCATTGCAAGGTACCATTAGCCCAGATGAATTAACGAGGTCAGATGTAGTGGCCATGTGGGTTGGGAGTGACCAGACATTTTGACCCTTACAGAAGGTTGGCTTACTAACTTGACTCATAGTGACAGTGACAGGGGTAAGAGAGGCAGCCCAGGTCTTCAAATGAGGCGATTCTCCAGTGAGGTAATTAACAGACCTGAATCAGGTCAGACTCCACTTGTTCCACTCTGACCCTCAATCTCTCTTACATACAAACACTGAGACAATATTTACGTATAAAATAGGGTCAATGGCCGACGCATGATGAACCCAGAAAAAAACTATACGCATTTGCCTTTACTGCGTATACCAAGTAGCTACGACCTTGCATGATTATACTGGACACTATACACGCCATTTTAATCGTACGCATCTATGGCAGTCCTGGCTTTAACCTGCCTCAGACATATAAACTATGCAGTTATAATTTAATTAACTGATAATATATAAATTGTTTGTTCAGGCATCCGAATAATTAATAATTGTCAATTGTAGCGCCGTGATGTTAACTATTACTGAAGTGAACAGCAAGTGTGTCCTAGAGAATAATCACGCTGTATTGTTACATGCACCGGGTGATACTGGAACACTCGATAGGAAAGGTCAGATTCTGCAGCTGTTGTTGACCTTTTCTGTGGTGTAATAAGTTCAATGAAAGGTCATTCTGGAACTTCTTAACCATACTTTGACGCTTCTATATAAGTGGTTGGAACTTGACCTTACTTGATATAAAAGATCAGTTTTTACAGCTATCTCAAATGATACAAAACAATTGACCTTACAATCGACCTTCCATTCAAGGTCAGTATACAACTTGACCCGTACCTACCGTAATCTCCTCATCGTTTCTTCATATTATACACGTTATAAGGTCATAGTTCAAATATTTTTTCTCCTGACCTTTTTCACCTTTGACCTCTCCTCTGAGGTCGCTTATTGTCACGTGGTCATTGTAGTGGTGTGACTCATTATTATTATTAAGATATATAAAATGTCAGTGTTTTTATTTTTGTTTTAGTTCCGGAGAAAATATGACCCTGTTTTAGGTGATTGGAAGTATTGTGTAGTGAAGGTTGTTGGTGGTAGAGGTTGTTGTTGTTGTCGGTGGTGGTGTTATTATTATTATTATTATTATTATTATTATTATTATTATTATTATTATTATTATTATTATTATTATTAATAGACTGTTTAAATCATGCTAACTCGTAACAATGGTTTTAAATTAGACAAATTTAGATTTAGGCGCGAGATAGGTAAACATTGGTTTGGAAATAGAGTAATGGACGAGTGGAACAAGTTACCAAACATCATCATTAACTCGAATACGCTGGATAGCTTCAAACATAGGTTGGATGGATATATGAGCGATAGGGGTTGGGTGTAAACGGGATTGCCCAGTATGGGCCAATAGACCCGCTGCAGTTTCCTCTATTCTTATGTTCTTAATATTTTGGTCATTATTTCAGAAACTGGTGGGAGGAACTCTGTTGACCTTTCTTGATCTTCAACTGTGACCTGCAGTGACCCAGCGAACCAAGTTAATATCAGTGGTGACCTCCAGTGACACGAGGCGAAGTGAAGTGACCCGAGTTAACCTTCCTGTGACCTCTCGGGACCCTCCAGAAGAGCATCATGGAGCGAAATATTCCTCACGTGCTGGATGTGTTCACCTGCTCCCCCAGGGCCAGGCGCCGCGTCCATACCACTGATCTGGACCAGGTGAGAGAGAGAGAGAGAGAGAGAGAGAGAGAGAGAGAGAGAGAGAGAGAGAGAGAGAGAGAGAGAGAGAGGTTGTGGTAGTAATGATTATGGCTAGCCACTATCCCTAAAAATATGATCCGCAAATCAATTAACACCTGGTCTCCAATTACTGTTGGGTAGACAGAGGCACGTGGTGTAAAGAAAGTTGCCCAAAGTTTCACCCTGCGTATATACACATACCAAATACATGCATACAAACTCACACACATACACATAAATCAGTAAGTACAATCAAGCTAAGAATATATCAAATTAGGTAAATCTCAGTATACTCTGACCAGTGACCATTACTGTAGAAAATAGTCAGACCTACGAACTCATTATCCTCGTCACTGTCACGATCAGCACTGAAAATTGTACGTTACTTTTAAAAGTTAGATCAATACTGATATTTTATTTGTGTCTACTGAGTTCGTAGTTGTTGTTGTTGTATTGATGTCGGCCTGGCATTGTCTGCTAAAATAGAATACCAGTTTGTTTTTCAGCTTTTTGTATTCTAGTAAATGTTTATATTCCGCCTAAATTTATATCATGACTTCTTGTTGTTTATTAATGATTATTATGTTATTGTAAATAGATAAAATACAGACTCGGTAGTTACTTTTTTCTGATATAATCGTGTCACAGATAGTGTCACCTCTGGCGTGGGAAACATCTAACAAAGTGTAAACATTGAACTCTGACTCTCTTTTGTTTTGGCGCGCTTCAGATAGTCGTCAGCGGTGAGTTCAGAGATGGCCTGGTATTTTATATGGTTTACGTAACTATGACCTTAAAACCCGTGATATTATTGTGTGTGTGCACGTGAAGAAGACATTTACAGTTTGTATATAATAATAAAAAAATCAATATCATATCAACCTTTAAACCTCTCAAAATGCTCTCAAGGTCTTAATAAATTACATAACGAGAAACTATAACAACTAACACTCAATAAGTCGTCAGGTCTGTTTACTTTTATCTTAGTTATCCACAAGCAGGAAGAATATGGAATAGTGTACAGTATTATGACTTCAATATAATCTTAACGCAGGAGATGATGTTCAGTACAGTAACCTTAGTGTTCATTGTTATCTCATGAGACAAGTAATGGACACATCTTGACGTGTACGCGGATCTCTGGGATGTTATCTCTTATCTCGTCTGTTATCTGGTGTTTTTTTTTTAATTTTCAGTTGAGTTATCTTATTATCTTTCATGCATTGTTTTTAGACATTCCCAGTGACCTATTTGTATGTGTGTGTGGGGGGGGAGGTTTTTACCTTTTCTTTCACATACATACATACGTACGTACATACATGATAGATTAACCCTGTGAGTACGATGTCTTAATCCCTTGAGTACGATGTCTTAACCCCTTGAATAAGTTATCTTAACCCTTTGAGTACGATGTCTTAACCCCTTGAGTACGATGTCTTAACCCCTTGAGTACGATGTCTTAACCCCTTGAGTATGATGTCTTAACCCTTTGAGTACGATGTCTTAACCCCTTGAGTACGATGTCTTAACCCCTTGAGTACGATGTCTTAACCCTTTGAGTACGATGTCTTAACCCCTCCGCCTCAACAGGTCGCCGTACAGATGAAGGACGCGGAGTTGACACAGAAGAACCCTGGCAATGATTCCGCGGTGTCGGTGGGCTCCAGCGACGATGACGACGAGGCGAACATTTCCAAGTACTTCGACTACCTGAACGACGATGACCCGGGTAGTGGCAGCGCCTCCAGGAGGAAGAAGAAGAAGAAGAGTCAAGGGAAGGAGAACCAACAGGGAAGTGATAATCAAGGGAAGGAGAATCAGGATAAGGATAATAAAGCGAAGGAGAAACAAGAGAACGAGAAGTCTTCCTCAGAGAGAACCAGTCGTAAAGAGAACTACGAGAAGGACATGCGACACATCGAGCGTCACCTCTCCATGAAGAAGACGATTCGTAAGAAGATGATGCGTGACCTCCAGCAGGCGTTTGTGGAGGACCCCGGCGAATTCCAGCAAGACCCCAACATCATGGCCCCAGAGAAAAAGAACAACATCGACATCCGCAACCTCACCTTCTCCAAGAGCCGCCTCTCAAAATCAGAACATAACTTCCTGGACATGCTTAAAGACGAGACAGCCAAGGAGAAGGAGAAGAAGGAACGTAAGGGTATATTAGGCTATAGAGATTTTATGAAGAATAACAAAAATAAGGAATCCCAAGATGTACTCAAGGATGATGACTCAGGCAATGGCTCCCCGTCACGTGAGGCACCGAAGAATGCCGTGAGTAAGGAGGACTTGATAGATACGAAGGACACGCCCAAAGAAGAGAAGAAAATAGGATTCTGGAAGAAACTAACAGGGAAGGGAAAAAGCAAGCGATAAGGGGCCGAGTTTTTTTTTCCCCATTATGCCCCTCCTTAAAATAATTGACTGTGATAACCTTCCTGTGCCTATTGCACCAGCAGCCATCCTTTAACTCTTCCCTGTTACGTCCTCTGTTATAGGGTCCACCCAGTCATAGTTTGTTTATAACGTCATCTGTTAGTGTTCTGCCTCAATAATGTTCTTCATCTTCCTCTTCCTGACTTTGCCCCTCCACCTCTTGCTCCTCTCCCCCATCTTTATCTTAAAATTAACCATTTCCTTGTTCTCTCAATATCTTTAGCTTATATCACCTTTCTTTCCACCATTATCTCCTCCTCCTCCACCTTTACTATCCACCATTATCTCCTCCTCCTCCACCTTTACTATCCACCATTATCTCCTCCTCCTCCACCTTTACTATCCACCATTATCTCCTCCTCCTTCACCTTTACTATCCACCATTATCTCCTCCTTCACTATCCACCATTATCTCCCCTCCACTGGTATGTCTCTACAGTCTTCCATCTTGCAGACCTCAGCTAGTGTTTACGAATCGCTTAGATGCAAAACAAACCTCACGTGTAAGTCTGTATAAATATTGATCATGTTCCTGTATATACCCTAGAGTTAGGGATTCTTTTTCTTATTATTATTTCTTTTGTTAGAGGTAATGGGTGTCCGTCATGTTCACATTTTGATAATTTAAGCTTTGGAGAATATCTCTATGTGTCAGTCTTAGTTTTGAGCTGAAATCGATAAATGTGATTCTAAAGTGATAGTTTTAAGGCTGAGGTTGATAGACATTTTTATCTCACGTATATTTTTTTTTTTTAATGATTTCTTAGTTGTTGTTTGGTAAATAATGAATAAATATATATATATATGTATTTTAGTTCCATTGAAGAAGCCTGTATGATGCTGTTTTAGAACATCCATTCAACATTTATGATCAGGTCATAAGAGTTATTATGGGTGTTTCATGTGACTTGGTATTGTGTGCTTATTGTTCCTCATTTGTTTTGGGATGTTGTAAGTTAGGAATCTTGTTATTCATATATTTATTTAATTTTCGAGGATGATATCATATTAGGGTAAAGATTGGACCAATGCTTTATTATTATTATTATTTTAAGATGGAGATAATATATGTGCGATAAAATATAGTTACTAAGATCCTGAGATGTGTTTAGTTATGAGGAATTTTAATTACACAATACACGTTATGTTGATGATTTAGTGCCAATAGTAACTAGCTCTTCAATACTGGGACTCTACAACCCACAATGTGTTATAGAAATAATGTGTAAATATTATTGTATCGAATATATATATGTGTGTGTGTGTGTGTGTGTGTGTGTGTGTGTGTGTGTGTGTGTGTGTAAGTAGCATTACTCTTAAGATTTGGTAATGCAGGGAGTTTGTTAGGTAAGTGAAGGACCCATAACCTTGACTTGGGTTTACTTATAACTGCTTCACTTGATAACTATAGTAGTGGCAACAGTGTTTATCTGTATCACACACACATTTTCTTGTGATGCTTCGTTAGGATTCATTCATTACAAATATGTGGCATTCTATGATACTCTTCTTCTCTGTGTTTTGTCTTCAGCAGCAGTTCAGTCAAAAAAACCATAAAAAAAAATGTTTACTGTATTAGTTTTCCAGATTTTTATTAATACCCATTTTTTCAATTTTGTTTTTCACCATGTTGGTTTCATTTCCTTGTGTGTCATGATTGTTACAATGGCTATCTCTGTCTGTACTATAATAATCTTTCTTTCTGTCAACACACACATAATATCACACGTCCCAGTCTTTATTTAGTCTCAGTTACACCGATCCTTCAGCCAGTATTCAGAGGGACACATAATAAAAAACTTGACTGTGTGTGTGTAAATATTCACGTTAAATGAATTCATATCTCAAAACATCCTTCAATCTTCAGACTCAATAATCATACCTATTGTCAGTCTCGTCCAAAGGCTCTTAGGAGGATCTGTATGTTTGTAAAGTCTCGATAAATTCTTTCCAATCCTCACAAGAGACAGGTCCTGATCACAGAGGCACATGCTGGCCCTTGAGAACTCTGAGAATATATTCAGGTTTAAACATACACGTTATCTGACCATCATTTAAGACATTTGTTTTGTGTTGTTTAATTTTTGCTTTTCTCAATACAAGAACAGGTATTGTATATTAGTCTTGGGTAAATGGTGTGTTTTAGTTTCATTAGACAAGTTTGAGGGAAGGAGTGTATATCCTGTGTGATCTTAGTCTTTTATATACTCTATAGACGGAGGTATATAACTTTGTATTCCATTATGGCTGAATTATAACGAGTTTGTATCATGAGCTTATGTGAAAAAAACTTTATAGGTCACATCTTTAAATTCTGTAGAAAGTTATCTATATCATCACCATCGGATCTTAAAGACACATTTTTAGGTCAATTTATCACTGAGACTTGACACCTCCCGCCATGGCTGTGTTAGTGGGGTCTAGGAGCTGCCTTGAGAGCGCAAAATTAGGCGTTTGCAGTTTACCCCCAGTCCGCGGCGGCCAGTCGGCCGCGGCGAGTTTCCCGCGGCCAGTTGGGCTGCGGCCAGATGGCGGCGGCCAGTTGTCCCATTCCCGTGTTAGTGACCCACAACAAGACACCTGACATTTTTCTGATCATTGTCTTTACATTATTTTATTTCTCTACATTGTCTTGTTCGTCTTGTATGTACTTGTGAACATTATACACTGATCATTACCTATACCTTAATGTATATCTTGAGTAAAAGAAATTAATGGTTTATAGATGTCATTAAGGATTATGTTAAAAATTCAACACGCTAGAAGATAATGTAAAACTGCACTGATTGTAAGCTTTCACTCCTTCAGGTTTTTTTTTAGGGATTGTACTGTGTGTGTGTGTGTGTGTGTGTGTGATGTTTAGCTTTTCCAAATGTATAATTTTACTATTGTATTTAAAAAATAAAAAGATAATGAAATTTATGCATATATACACATATGTACAGTATACTTCTTGTGTCTTTAGTACGTGTACCTAATTGATATTAAACTGATTTAAGTCAACAAACTGTTACGTGTTTGTAGGGCAAGATGGCTCATCGATATACATTGTACCTGTACCTCCTCTTTACACACATCTACTGTATTATTCACTCACCTGGAATTTTTACTCATACGCGCACACACACATGCACAAATATACATAACACACAAACAAAAACATACATAACACACACAGATATACATATATACAAACACACACATACACTACTCTTATTTCTTTGCTGTCAGTCGGAATTGAGTATGACGATCATCCATCTATGAAACAAAAAAAATGAGTTGTTAAGGATGTCACCTTCGTTGGTGAATTCTGAGGTGACTCAAGAGGTCGATACGGGACCGGCAGAGTCGTCCACAGATGTTACACGTGTGGAGGACTACATCTAGTGCAGCAGCATCTTTCCGGCGCTGGCGCTTGTCTGCAATTGGGCTAATTCGAAAGTATTGACACCCCGTGTGGTGCTCCTCCAAGCGTTATGATGTAGAGTGATCGTCTCCCAGGTAGGTAGTAGGTAGCTATCAAACAGGGAGGTACTACCGCCTGGGAAGATAATGGAAGCATAATGTGTCGTCTAATGGTGGACCCTGCTGCCATATGGGATCACAAAAATTGTGACTCAAGTCCCAGGTTGCTGAGTTGACCGACTTCCTGCCTCATTTACACACAATTGCAGGGTCTCAATTGTTTCTCTTTCTTTGACAACACAACATATATATCGTTTTTCACTTTTCCATTTCTGTATTCATTTTTTTCTTGCTTGTTCAGTATAGTATTTTAGTTTGCAAGGAATTTTCGTCCCAGTTACACCTTGGAGAAGCTGACAGCTCCTATAACAGGAATTTAATTTACATTTGTACAGTACATTTTATTCATTCACATAGTTTAATGGGTACTATCATTAATATATCTTCATTAATGAGCTTATTCACGTAAATTTTTGTAATTGTACAATTTAAGACAAGGAATTCTGGTATAATGCATACATTTCTAGAATTTGACATTTTTTGTAATCCGTACTACACATGTACAGTATACAGTATATTTGAAACCTAAACTTAATATGTAAATTAATTGTTGCTTTACTAAATTTTCATCTATATATCAGAGGGATACAGGTTAACTAATATGTCTACTGGACCGTTATATATTACTGGTATGAACAATTCCTCAGAAACTGCTTTGTAACACACCAGCCTCGGCGGTATAGATCACACTACACCGGTATTAACAATTGCGGGGTACAGTACAGTACAGTACAACTATAAAAGAAAAATTACAGGCATAGTTTTGAAATTATGGATGGCTGTAGTAAAGTAAACATTAAATTGATAACTCAATATTCTATCACTGTTTGTCTTGTGATCTGCGTCACCTTTTTTCTGGTCAATACAGTAATAATATCAACAGAAAACCAACACATTTTTACTTGAGCAATAAAATAAAACTAAAGAAAATTTAGTTTGGGCAAAAGATCCGTAGGTGGAATACAGTGATAAATTCTTCAATTTATTTAATCCTTTTTCCCGAGAGGTAGACAACACTCCTTCCTTAAGTCTGTTTCTCTGGGTGATTTCTTTGAGGTAACACCATCTTTTCTCCTCCTATTCACGACATATTTTCATCAGCCAGTTCTAATGACAATTCTTGATGTGGCTACACTCACCTGTGTTTATTATCTGTACAGTAGTTCTCGATACTTCTAGTATGTTTCTGTTCTTTTCGTTCAGAGAGAGAGAGAAAAAGACTAATTGTTACTCTTGGGTGTTCCAAGCAGCTCGTCCTGGCTGCTAAATCTAATTTTCCGTCTCCATTGATTCCCTTTACCTAGACCCCTATTAGGGGCTGGGTTGTCACTCTCTGTTTGGGGATTAACGTCTGGTTTACCCTGAAGGTCAATATATGGACGTTGAGTATTCCACGAGGTTTGTTGCTCAGAATGTCCATAATTATACCTGTGAGTCGGATACGGGTGGTAGCCACCGTCACGATCCCAGGAGCTCCTAGCTGAAGGGCCAGGACCATATATTGCACCATGAAAGTTTGCCGACTCTCTAGTATTCCTGTAGTCATGATGAGGGTAATATGATATGTTTGAATTTGAATTGCTGTTTCCTTTTGAATCTTTCATGTGTACCACAGTAGTCTTTTTGAACTTAAAGTGAAGCTTACTCTGTGTGTTTTTACCAGGAGCAGGATCACTACCAGAAAAGTAAGTACTGGATGAATCAGACTTACGTTGGCCCATACCTAAGTTAGACATAGAGGCCCACCCAGCCGAAAAAGCATGTGCATCACCTGCCAAGGACTGTTCAAGTGTAGATGCTTCTGCCGTGTGTGAGGTGCTAAAATGGGATTCTTTCTCGCGTGGCGGCATCGTAGAGGCAGAGTTGGATGTTGAATACTTATCTGAAGGAGTCGCAGTCTTTTGGCAGCAGCCTTGTGTTGACCTCTGAGAGCATGCAGTTGTTCCTGATGATGATGATGATGAGTGTTCTGAGGAGAAAGTGGGCCTTGTTGCGCTTGAAGCTGACTGCATGTAAGTAGCACTCTTCACTCCAGGGGCAGAAGTGGTGGGGTTGTTAATGGTTGTTGTAGAAGGTTGTGGGACACTCGAGTTTCCCCCAGGAGCGGGAGCTTCGCCGCCTGATGTGGCTGAATCTTCTATTACCTTATTACCGCAATTAAATAGAGTAAGGAGGTGCAGTGGTAATATTGGCCGCACTTCCATCTGAAATACAATCCCAATTGAAGATCTTGCAGGAAACTCTTATATAAATAATACACATGAACTGGAGACAACACCGGAACGCACCACATAGAGGTTAATTGTCATCTCTCACTGAGGGTTTCTATCCTTGGCTGCGTTGTTACTGTAACTGTGCTTTGTGGTGTATCATACACGCTCACTTAAAGGTGTCACACGCTCACTTAAAGGTGCCACACGTTCACTTAATGGTGTCAACACTCACTGAAAGGTGTCACACGCTCACTTAAGGGTGTCACACGCTCACTTAATGGTGTCACACGCTCACTTATAGGTGTCACACTCACTTAAAGGTGTCATCCGCTCACTTAATGGTATCACACACTCACTTAAAGGTGTTGCACTCACTTAAGGGGGCCCCGGCTCACTTAAGGGAGTCATACACACACACACACACACACACACACATACACTCATGTTACAAAGAGTTTCAAGACTTAATCCGTGTCAGATAACATAAACCACCTGGCTAAATGTGACGGCGGTTTTTATAATGAAAAATCAAGTAAGGACTAAACACACACAATAGCTACCCATCTCAGGAGGTGCTGGAAGGATGCAACATAAACATACCTCGAATTGTGGTGTCGGAGGTGGAGAGTTCCTGGTGAAGGTGCGGGGAGTGGAGGGCGTCACTCCTGGCTTTGTCCCACCAACGTTTTGCCCCCCAGTGCTGCCTTTTAAACCTTCATTGTCTCCATTTTCAGATGTAGAGCCAGAAGCATTTTGCGTCACTGTCCCAATTAGATTAGGAACAGTGGTCACAGTGTCAGTTGACGACCTGAAGTTGTACCGGTGCTGGCGGGGATGAGAGTCCTGTTCACCAGTACTTGAAGGAAGTGAAGGTGAATCACCTCCCTTTGTCCTGGTATTAGCGAGAGAAAAAAATAATGCAATCACTCGAGTTAGTTTATGAATAAGTTAAAGAAGACAAGTACTCCATGTTAATAATGACCTAATATTTCAATTATGGAAAGTGCTGGCATTCCTAATTTTGCAGGTGTTCGTTAAATCCCTATCTAAAAAGATACTACGGTGTGTGTGTGCGCGCGTGTGTGTGTGTGTGTGTGTGTGTGTGTGTGTGTGTGTGTGTGTGTGCGTGTTATAATAAAAGGTCTCACTTGTATACGCTTCTCTATTTTGATCACTAGGACAGAAAAAACAACTCCTTTACAAGCCATAATATATCAAGATACCATAACCTAACCCCTGACAATAAGAACGATTCTTATGGGGAGATTAAGATGAGTGAGACTGGTTAGGTGAAAATAGTAGCTGTGTCGCAGTTCTTGTATTATACTGTAGTGAATAAAAAAAATGCATTCGATCACATGAAGAGTAGCCCCTCCCCCAGCTTATCTCATCTGACGTTACCTCGAGGTTGGGTTAGATTAAGTTAGGTTAGGTTGGATTATGTTACTTTTACTTTTATCCTCTTCGCCACTGATCTGCTCGTTAGCCGCTTGGGCCATCGGTCACGTCTCTGTTACGCACTGTTGGCAGGTACTGGCTCCTGAATGTATCTGAACCTGCTCCAGTGCTTGTCAAGTCTGGTCTTGAAAGAGCTCACACTCTGTGCCGTCACAACACTCTGGCAGGTTGTTACCCCTCACAGTTTTCTGGACTTGTGGCTTCTTCAACTTTGAGAAGTGACCCTTTGTGGGGCGAGCGTCCGCCAGCTCCAGGTAGTTTAGTTTAGTTTAACAAATTTATTGACAAAGCTTGGAGTACAGTTTGCCTATTCTGAGTAATTCAGTCAGGTCTTGACGCTGAGGGTGGTATCACTTCTCACTGCCACGCAGGACAGAGGTTCATATACAAAGGAATATATCATATTCATTAACAGTATATATAGCTCCAGGTAATGACACTCGACTGAGTACAGTAGTGCCCCCTTGAGATGTTTATACACCTCAATTAGGTCCCCCCCTTGCCTGTCTGTAGTATAAGCTTGGCAATTGCAGGCGCTCTAATCTCTCAGGGTAGCTGAGGTGCCGAAGTGCTGGCACCAGCCTGGTGGTCCTCCTGCTACTGCTAAGAATTAATACCACGTAAACATAAACTCTAAATTTACGAACATTAAAGAGATATTTTGGACCTTAATCACAGTAAAACCTTCATATAACGGACTCTTTCATATAATCCGTTAGGTGGGAGTTCCATATCTAATGTATCCTCGGTATAACGTTTGATTTTAAATTTTCGTGTCTGTTTCCTAGTATTTACTCGCATAATATAAAAACAATATATGGTTTAATTTGTGGCACAGATGGCAGTAATATTAACATACAAAGCAAAGAGTAATCGGTTACCTTAGTGTCCGTGAGAGTTGGCTGTGTTCAATACTCATGGCTTGTAGGGCGGCCTCCAGATATTCCCCCTCTTCCCGCGCACTAGTCAACTCAGAGCCTAACCTGCACATGAGAAAAACTTTATCATATCTAAAAAAAAATAACGCTATCTTTGAGTCAGTTAGGGTGTCTTGAGATGCTTATGGAATGGTCACAGTTATGGAAAGTATAGAGAGTTGGCAGTCTATCAACCTAGACTACTATATTCTTCACAAATCTTCCAGCATTATACAACAGTTTCAAAGATCTGACTACGTTGCCAACCTTGTCACCATTAAGCCGGAGACAACAGGGAAGACATGTAATAAGCCCAAAATCTTCAATAACCAATAATTTCTCAGGAAAAAAAATATTTCATACACATACATTACAGTACAGTCATCCACGTGATACGTATTAACCCAGTCATTTGATACTAAAACAGTACATTAGGTAATACGTTCAATATCATCAGAGTAATCATATATACGAGGAGGATATTCAACATGAAGTCAGATTGAAGAAGCTTAAAATCTTATGCAAGCCAGAATTAAATGCACCAGCAAAGGTTACGACATAATCACGAAGTTAAAAGCGTAATGATAAATGAATAATATGTATGAAAAATTACAGAGAGAAAAACAAAGATGAAGATAAATTGAATGGCCAGGCGATTATATAGAGATGAAAGACTATTATATGGGCAGGAATTAAAACAAAAAGGGCAATAACAAACAGTCATCTCGGGTGAATAATTACCGCTGTATTGGTTCACTGTTGGGATCCATAAGACTATCTCTCTCCTGGTGGGCCAACAACAGCTGGTTGTTGAGGTCTTGGGCCCGATTCTTCGTGGTCTCCTGGAGGTCTTTAATGTTTGTTTCCAACTCACGCTTTGTCGTCTGTATCAGCTCTAGCTCTCGGCGGTTGTCCTCCAGCACTTTCATTTCTGGTAAGATGAGAGTGTGTCAAAAGCCTGAATAAAAAGACGACACACTGGCTCCATCAAGCAGAGGCTGACTCCTATATAAGAACGAGATAGGAAGCCTGGACTGCCAAAAAAAATAGTACAGTAGTTATGTTTCTCTAAATAAAAGAACAATTCAATTTTCTCAGTGCTGTCCACTAAGAAGCCCGACTCTTTATCAGAATACTATGAATAAACCTAAATAAGCTAAATCCAATGAAAATGAGTGACTCACACAAAGAGGCAATACGGTCTGCAGCTTGTGTGTACAGTAACTACGTCCTGTATATGATGGCTCCAGTCGTCTCCACAATTACACACACACATTTAGGCACATCTCACATTTTCCGTTTTTTTCCTATCCTCATCCTCCTCCCTGCTCCCACCCTCGTCCCAAAAGTAATCATAATTCTATTCTCTCCACTCAGTACTTCACACAGATTTCCAAAACAAACACAAATTAATTTCCATGCCTCTACATGACGCAAGGTCAACAGGACTAGACTTTGACTGATGCTGCCTTCTTCACGTACTAACTGATTCCTACCTTCATCTCCCCAGTCAACTTAATCTAACCCCCACCCCAAAGAGCCACAGATACTGGTGGCGTGGTACTGAGTCACTGACCACACTGAAGACGGCTCTCCTCCATCGCAAGATATTGTAGCTCCCGGGTCAAGGCCTCCTTCTTGAAAAGAATCTCAGGGTTGTCCAGCCTCACCTTCGAGTATAATCTTCCCACCTCCCCCACCAGCTTCTCCGTCAACTCCTCTCGCTTCTCGTCCTCAGCATTCTGCGTCAACCCGATAAAATATAGGGCAAGGTTAATAGTCACAGGAGTCAAATTCTCTTCAAGAAACGAAGCATATGGTACACACATATGCCTGCTAAAATGAATAAACGGAGACGATATTAGCAGTCTCCTGTCTGTCACAATGGCTTTTATATATGCACAAAAGCATGCATGCATAGCTTCACACATCCGCACACATGGACAAGAACGCACATACTTTTACAGATGAATTTGTCCCGTGTACAATGACTTACAGATTTCAATGGTTTAAAAATTCCAAAAATATTCTTAATCCCTCTAGTTAGCACAAACCATCATAACAAACTATTACAAACCATTATTAAAGATATATTTTGGTTAGGCAGAATTCTACATACATCATCTGATATTAAAAAAAAATAGCTGTCTTGAATTGTGCTTCCAAGCAGAAATGGTTATAAAACTAGTATGTATTTTTCGTTATCCAACCGTCATATGTGTTCTAAAATACACGTGAAGCACATTCATATTGTATTGAATTTCCCGAAAATGCAAAAGCCCAGCGCCCACTATCACTACACACGACTTTTGTACAGTCACCCAAAAAAGTCCTGTCGCGAACCATGAACCCCGAGATTCAGACTCTTGAATCCGAAGCATTTATGGACAGAATAATGTATCAGTGTCTACTGCTTCGGGTTCACGAGTCTGAATCGTGGTTCGCGACAGGACTTTTTTGGGTGACTGTACCTCTGACCTGGGAAAACCCAGTTTAACTCACCAAAATCGTGCATTCTTCTTCCACCTGCGCCTCAACCAGCTTGCACTGCTCCTCCAGTTTACTCCGGAAGACATTATTGGTGTTGAGCTGAACCTCAAGCGCGGTGAGCTGGGGTTTTAAGACTGTCAGCTGGTTCTCAAGGCACTCAATCTCTTTTCGTCGCTTCTCTGTCTTTATCAACTGTTGCTTCGTCCGCTCTTGCACTGTGGAACATCGTTAAGTGTTACTACTATAATGTGTGTGTGTTACATTGTTATACATATCAAGGTTCGGTCGGAATTTGTTCGTAAAATGGCAGGTTAATGGGTAAAGAAAACGCTTAAATTCACTATGGCAATGATATTTTTTAATACATGTGGCCAAGAAGTGTCAAAAATAAGGGTTAAAGTTCCTAAAAAGTCACGTGACTGCGAAAAGCTGTGATTGGTTGTGACGTCACTGGTTGGAGTGAACTTCCCAGCGGGAGGCAGCCAGCTGTAGTTGTCCAACCTTCTCGGCTGATCGGCTCAGTAAATAAATATTATTAGATAATTAATTGTGCTTTATTGTGTAACACAGTAATACTATTTTGAATATATAAACATTACTAAGCACATAAACTAATTCAATGGATATTAGCTGCCCATGCAACAAATTTCATAGTATAAACATTCCAAACAATATTGGTATTATTTTGAGTATGGTCATTTGGGGAACCTTAAGATTCTAACTATGGGATTAAGTACTTTAAACAATAAGACACATTATCTCTACAGGATTTGTCGCAAAACATTTATCGATCGCATAAGAAAATACGGGGTATGATGAGTTATCAGGTTAGCTTAACATACATCAGTAGGGGGGGGGGGGTGTAGTAACTCAAAACTAGTGATTTCCGATTGATATGAAGGTCTCAATCGTTCATAACAAATTGCAAACCATCAGAAAAAAGCAGTCTGTATGTCTAAGTACAGGGATGACCAAAACTAATAATTTACCCAATATAGCCTATCTCGAATCTTAACATCAAAATACTTATGGTAGTTATAGTAAAATTTTACCCATTAATTAATATAAATGATGATATATCCCAGTGGTTCATTAGTGAATCATCAAAACTATGTTGTCATGTTTAGCTAGCATCAGGCATTATCAAAACAAAGTCCAGACAATGTCATCACTTCTAAATTTACTCGTATCTCCATCTAGTACTGATATACTGTGTAAATGCACTGAAAAAAAGGTCTATCAGGTAAGAGTACATGACAGCTGAGCTGGTGTGAACCTGGGGGTTTTTTATGTCCAAAAGAACATAAGAATGGAGGACACTGCAGCGGGCCATACTGGGCAGTCCCATTTACACCCCTATCGCTCATATATCCATCCAACCTATGTTTGAAGCTGCTCTTCACGGCATATTTGTTCACTTAGGAAATGTCCATGACTACGACTGCAGCCCAGTGGTGCTTGAAACTAGTGACGTCATTGCATATGGCGGTCCTGTTTCCAGAGAAATAAACTTATCTCGACTATCACTATATGAGCGTGGCAGTGTATTTCTTGTGTTTGCCCAGAACCGTCAACTCGTCCATTCAAAATTCCCGAGAGAGAGAGAGACGGGGATTTGAACTTTTTTTTTACTTGGATACGATTACCAGCCTAACTCGTTACCTAAATAACAAATACTGTCACCACCTCATACTTATGTCCCTTGACACTACGGTTTTCTTACAGGAATTTGGAGACAGTTGGCTTCACAAATGGTATTTCCGAGCGCTAAACTTCTTAGCCGATACTTCGAACGCAAAGCTTTTATTTCGGCATTGTTTAAACTATCATTATGCTTCTCAACTGACACTTTTGTCTATTTCCCATCGATAAGCTGTATCTACACACTACAGTAACTGGCAATGCTGAAAACCAAAACACCAAAATATGACCCATACTATTTAGAGCGTAGGCGTATTAAAATGACAAAAGTTGAAAATTAAAAATTAAACCATTTAGTAAAGGTATGGTTACAGATCATGGTGCTCTCACTTCAGTGTTGCAAGAGACTGTTACAAATAAATAACCTTTGGGTGTTCCTGGTGCACATTTGCAGTAAGGGGCTGAGTAAAAACATAATGTAAATTTCGTGGAAAGAATAAAAGAAACTACAGTAATGTCAATTCACGAAAATCCAGCTTAAAATCTTCAGAGAAATACTAGTGGGAACTTAACGCTAAACGTGAAAGCTGTGGTGCTGGAACATTTATGACAGGGTAGAGTACACGAATAAACCCAACCTTAGTTATGTTAACAATTGGTTACTTTGGTCCCGTCAGGTTAGGTTTCTTCATTACGTCTGGGTGGTTAGTCTGCTCCCTAATTTAACCAAACCTATCTAGTAGGTGAAATTTGGATTAGGTTGATTTGTCTGCATCTTTCGTATTTGCTCTAGTTTAACCAAATCTAAGTATTTAGATTAAGAGGATTAATTTAGGTCATATCCTTCATATTTGGTCTCATAGTTCAACACAAAACTGAACAGTGGTCTAATGCCAAGAGGTAAACACACTTTGGTTGAACAGATTCAGCGTGTTTACCTAGTGAGTTTGACTAGGCTGCAGGGGTTGCTTTGATGTATTCCTTGGAAACTAAATTATCAGCTGCATCTACTGTGTCATGTTAGTATCCTAGCACGTCTACGATGACTATTGCTTAAAAATATTTTTCCACTGGCGAATCATATTCTCAAATCTCTTCCTCGTGACTAAAGAATTGGTAGACGTCCAACACACGTCACACCGTACGTAAATTTCATTCTCACTTAATACCATCACCAATTTACTGACTAGTGTCATTAAAAAACAACCTTGGCCACCTGCAACTTTCAGAATAACTATTTATCTCCAACTTAAAAAAAAATATTTGTATAAAATATTTCGGCGTCTATTTCTCAAGACCATCAAAATATTCTCTCCTGGCTGACATTGCCACTTCTGAGTGGGCATGAAGACCCCATGACCCTTGCATCTTTGCACTATAGCATCAACTAACATGAATGAAAACAATAAATGGCAAAAAAAAAATCAGCGGATGGCCAGAATGTTACAAACTAACACAACTTGTTCGCTTGACATTTTCAATTCGGTCAAGCATTGCTATGAAACTTAAAACTGTAATTAACATTTATTACCTTCAATGATATTCCTTTTCCTCGTCAATAAATAATTTTCAGACCGACGAATACCATCCAATATACCGTCTAGTTTTAAATCTAGATTAGCCATTACTGAATAATTTTTCCCGGAAATATAACACAGTACAGTAACCGTTGCTCAATGTTTGGTCATGCGAGTCTCTATCATACACATATTAGGATATTGTTATACACTGCACCATCCGTATGTACAGCAGGTTAATTTTTTCATTGTTCATTCGTCCAATATAGAGCTAGGATAATATTGGCCTATTAAACATTTTTATATTACATTGCCGCAACTTGGAGATCCAGTCTACTCAGGATTAGTGCATATACTGGACAAATAAAGACCGCGCTCAAAACCTTAGTTGTTAAAGCTGAGGAATACATAATAGTACCAACAACAGAATGAAGGACCGTCACATTAAGTAGTTTTGACTCTTGAACTGCTGTTACTGTAGTGTTTCTCTTGATTTGCTTACCTACGTTTGACGCTTTATAAATGACACCTCAAAGCCGCATGATTAATTGTTATCCCTGCACTTGACCCGACTGACCTTTGATGTTATCTCATTTATGATAGCTTAAGTAAAATCTTGCGTAGAATAATCCTACTGTATAAAAGTTTCCCTGATCGTCCTGACAATATACTTCAGTACCACACAAAAGTTCATGCAATTACTGTTACTAGTGTATATTATCTGATTTCCAAATGTTAGAAAAATAAACAGTTTCTACTCTTCAGGACTAAAAAAAATGTACATATGTATATTTAATGTATTCTCTAAAAAGTTCCTATTTGGAGTGTCCATACTTTACAACCACGCGAGGAACTGACATTTGTATACTGTTCACATGCTACGTGTCAGCAGTCACAATTACCACTGATTTACTTCGTTAATTTGAAGTGCAGTGCACGAGGGAGTTATTATGATAGAATTGAATTGCATTTTTGTCAAGTTTAAAACGAAATTCCCTGATGAATGCGTTTTGTTCTTTGCAATGTAGAATTACATAGATAATTTAGTTATCGTTCGTCTAAATTGTTGAGCGTACATTATAGCTTCAGTATAGATAATAAAAATACGGAAAATTACATTGCTAAAATAATTAGATGTTTTTTTAAATTTGATGGATTGTATATATTATTTTTATTCATTTACAAACAGGATTCTAGAGTCTCATTTGATTTTCATCTCAGTAGCAGGAATGCCATCTCAGCGCACAAGTCGCTATATCTAGCGACTTTGATTCCTGTATGCGACTTTTTATCTTCCTTCGCGACTAGTGGATTTATTTTAAGAGACTGCTGTCACTAGTTATCGGATAGCTTATCAGGTTTACATATAAACCTGAAAATGAGATGTTTGTGAAACTTTGTGATTTACGGCAACATAGCCAATCTGAGAAGCATATCTAAACCTCGGGACCATTTCCAAGTCATTATCATTTAAAGATTAATTACCAGAAGAGTAACAAATATGAGGCCTCCGACTAGTGTAGCTGAAGGCCATTTGGGACTATTAATTGTAGAATATTGCTCATTTCACACTACCAACCACTTACCTGAAATTTAAAAAGTAAAATTTGTGATAGTAAAATTCTACATCACTTCTTGGGGTTAATTACCTACGCAAGATATTTAATTTCACTTAAGTAATTTTAAAACCATCAGTTAATATATACAGTAAAATTAAACAAAACTCTAGCGCCTCTTAGCCATTACGGGTTGGTACTTGTGTCAGTAGTGAGCTGGAATTCATGATGGCTGGAATGAAGTTTGAGTACGATGAATCTGGCTCAACATTTTTCTATTTCCTGACTAGTTTTCTGGGATTAGTTCTACTACCTTGTACATTTTACTTTTGGCCAGCAGCTACAAATGAAGGTAAGTTATTTTTATATCCGTATTAAGCCATAATTAACCTTGAAATACATGTGATTGTTTGTGTTCAGCTGTTGTCTAGTTATTTACTCCTAAATATATTCTTGAATGGGATGGATGTAACAATATAAGGTGAAGGAATTAACTAAGGAGGATTGTAAAGTTGAATAAAGGTATAGGAGATGTATGACAGGGTGCCTAGAGGTGGTAGTGTGAAGGCGAACTTTAGGTAGGGTGAATAACGGGACCTTCCCCGGTTAACCTGGCTACCAGCTGTTATAAGAGCAGTCTGACCCTCATCCCCGGCCTGTTACTCGTACCTCCAACTTACGTTTTTTTTCTACTTCTAAACTGCATCAACATAAAACATGAACCGTGTCTCAATACCGTCTACTTACTTCTTTTCCTCTTTTGTCTATCTCTTTCATCTTCCGACTTGTGTTTCCAAGTTTATTCATTATTTTATTCACCTCCTCTGCATGTATTCAAGTCCTAACATAACCTAATATAGATAACAAAATAAAACCTTGCAATCATAAAGTTAGATCAGGTTAGGTAAGTCAGGTTGGTTTATCGTAATTACAATATATCATTTATATAGCTTTGAGCAAATCTATGAGGCTTAGGTATGGGTGTATGTTAACTACAGTATATAAGTAATTTAGAGGTCTTTTTATAATAGTGCACTGTTCTATCTAACCTAACCAAATCAGGGGGCTCCGCCCTCCTGGACCCCCCTGATTAGGTTTGGTTGGTTTTTGGTGATTTTCTATGTGTTTTCTTACACATTTCTAATACCCAAAGAAAGAATGGTGTACTACTATAAATTGACCAATTTCGATATATCACATCGTAGGGTTGTTTGATTAAAATCATAGTTTAAACCAGTACTAAATTTGCAACAGTGCTGGACAACTCGTACTCGAGCAAATCGTACCCAGCAGAACATGTCAAGTCGTACCCAATTACAAGATAACTCGTACCCAATTTACGAGATAGTTCATATCCTTACATTAACCATATATATACCAAGAGAAATCCACCATATGCGGGAAGGAATTGAATACGATCAAAATTAGAATCCTCATATACGCTGATGAACTGGATATAGTAAGCAACAACATCCAAGAAGTAGATACGATGGCAACAACCTTTAAGGAAATAGCAAATTCAACATTACTTTGAGATAAATGTGGATAAGACCAAAACAATGATCATGGAAAGAAACCAAAGGCAAAACCCACAACGTGCCGGTATAAGTGAAATGAATATTTAAGAAATAGAGTCCTTTAAATACCTTGGATCACTTATGACATGAGAAAACAAGATTGAAGAAGAAATTATGTAAAACCAATGTAAATTATAGCCAGGATTGGAGCCGGTAATAGATGCAAGATCTGTACAGTATCAAGAACAACAAAGCAGAGAATTTACGACACAATAATACGTCCAGTTCTTACTTACGGTTGTTAATCATGGGATACACTTCCGCAAATTTGTGAGCCTCATTTCTGATGTCATCATTATCCATTTGGCAGCATTCTATCACTACTCTGAACCGATTGTGTACATTTTTATATACGTACAGCCATTCTAGTCTGCAGCCCGCATAATATAAACTGGAGAAGTGTTGTCATCAACATGCTGCTTTCGTTGTCTAATTCTGGTGACTTTGTATTCTGCAGTACTTCATAAAGCTTGTGCTTCCATCTCAAAAAAATCAAAGCGCGAGTTGTGTACGAGTTATCTTAGGTACGAGTTGGCGTGGGTACGAGTTAACATTTTTGAGTACGATTTATCTTGGGTATGAGTTGTCTTGGGTACGAGATGACCCTTATCCAATTTGCAACAGCGTTACACTTGAAATTTTGCTTTTGGGGATTTTGTTTAAGGAAGGTAGGGTACTTTTAGTTCACAGATCCATTGATAGAACTGTGATAATATATCTTTGAATTTGCATCTTGTGTAATTGTACAGACAAATATCATCATGTTGTTTCTTGGGATGGCTAGAAAAATTGTGCTCATCGTGTTTTCTCTTGCTTGAGGTTAGGTTAGAGTTTTTTGAGAAGTGTTTAATTCTTGGCATTTGCAAGAGACAGAATTGGAAAATTTATCCGTATGATTAGCCTTGGCCTTGAATTTACTTAAGTAGGTTATGGCTGTGGCCTCTGTGCCTTTAGTGCTTAGGTGTACAGTATTGACAAAAACTATCGTAAGCCACATTATAGGAGAAATGAATCACTCAACACCGTCAAATTTGTTGGAAATAGTAATGTAAACATAAGTTTTTAAAATATAATTCTCAATACAAAATGCTTCAGACATGTTAGCAAAGTTTGATTTATGGGCTATATATAGCATAAATAATTTATAACGACATAAATCACCCAAACTTAAATATACTGTAGCTTATTTTGGGGGTTAGGTTAGGTCAGGTCTAGTCAGGTTGAATTGGTTTGTGATCCTTTTGTAATAAATGATTTGCTACATAACCTCCCAGACTTGTGCTTTGTTGGTACAGCGTCTGCATGAGGCTCTGGATGAATAGTTGAAGGCTGAAGCTATTTTTATGGATCTAGATGGTGAATTCTCCAAGTTCACTACAGGGTATGTGGACACTGGGGTCATGACCAAATTTCTTCAAGTTGTCTCTCATGATAGCTGAAACTTGAAGGTTTCTCGAGAAACCTAACTTATCCTTACCTCAAGTAAGAGACATCGTAGTCACAGTTGCTACACCACCCGATCAACCGGGATCACTATCGTGTATAACCATACACGATAGTGATCCCGATTGATTCAGAGAAGACTACATACCTGAAGGCAGTCCCGGTGGATCGGGTTTCCTATCAGGATTGTTGGAACAATTCATTGGGAGGGGGTGTCAGCCCTATGTCAGTCCTGATGAACTTCAAAAAAAATTGCCCTCCAAATTTTGATATATTGAAATAGAATATATTCAAAACTGATAGAAAATGAGTTTATTAGAACAGGAACTCTTGTTTCCATATACATTAAAGTATTGTCAGTTACTGTATTTACAAGTGTTAAATAATCCTGGCTGATCATGAGCGTGCGGCCGTGCCTCAGCAAACAAAGCCCTTTTCTTTTTTCATAACTCAAGGGGTCAGATGCCTTGTCTTGTATAATTTTCCTTTCTCTTAAATGAGGCTAACCAGAGCACAGGACTGTTTAAAAGACAGCAGTGTGCTACATTCATAGCTATCCATATTTCCTGTGCTGTGTTGTGATAACTGACTCCCGGCATACCAACCACCAGCCACCCGAGTGTGGCCAACACCTGGTGAAATATTACCTTCCAAACAAACCTCACAAACACCAGAGAATGATAATTTCTATATCACATTGACATTGTTTTCTTTTCTTTTTTGTGTTTGGGGGAAATATTATTGGATTACTCAACACCTGGGTTGTGGCCACAGTAGGCCATCCAACCGATTTGGAAATGTTGGTAGCCCTGCTTGGAGGATCGGGAGCCTGACCCATCGCAGTGCCCGAAGCACATTCTTGAATAACTTCTCCGTACACGAGCTTGGGGTCCCAATGGATGGAGGCATGATGACTTTGAATGTGGCCCAATGTGACAAGCACAATTCCTCGAGCATGTGAGAGACAAGGTGATGAGTATTAGTTGTGACCCCATTGACCTCTATGTCCTTAGAGTTATCCTGGAGAAATGAGCTGTACAGATACATAAGATTAGCCACAGTGATAAGTAAAATACTGGTTATAGGTCTGCAGAGTCAAATTGAATGTTTACTAATACAAACACAACAGTGAAAATTAAACCAATAAACATCAGGGAATGAAGTGGCAACTCTCTCCTGGACCTCTATCTAAAAATATTTAGGTAAGGCTTGAGGAAAGGATTACCACATTACTCCCCATTGCTTTTTGATGAGATCTTTAGTGATACAGTACAGTATGTAATGGTAAGCCATGCAGCCTTTGTGAGGAAATTTTTGATAAGGCTCATGCTTCACAGGCACATTTTATAGTTAATTTTGTTGGCTGACATTTTTTTTCCACAACCAACTAATATTTAAACCTTAGATATTGATATAAATTTTTTTCATTTATAGAAGACCAGGAGAAAGACTGCTGTGAAGTATTCCAAAGAAAGCACTCCAGACTCAAGAAGCCCGAAAAATGGAAAGGACTACGCAAAAATACTCAGTAAGTCATGTGGTAGAGAAATTTAGCTACTGTATCTAGTTTATCTGTCTTTTAAACAATTTATTTTGAAAAAAAAAATTGTACCGTATTCTCATATCTATTAATTTATGTCCAGGGTATACAAACCCATTAGGAACACAAACTTAGTGTTTTGCATGTTTTGAGTTTGAGGAAAACCAGTGATTATTTCAGTGACTAAAGTTTGTTTTTGTAGTATTTTTGTTAATTTTTGGTCTTTGGGTCATCAGTGAGTGATTAATTACTAGTACATGTACAGTATAGTACAGTACACTTGTTTTCCATTATGACTACCTATTGTACTGTCCAACCTCTCCACACCATTGTTTTTATTCACTGGAACCCCCAGGAAGGCCTGAGAAGTTTTGTTTTAACTTGTTATAATAATTTTCTTACCATATTGCAGGGTGACTGTATTTGGGAGCAACTAGACTCTCCCTTTATTTACTGTCACTCATTCATTATTATTCTTACTGTTGTAACAGATGCCTTCTGCTGTGGTGCTCTCTTTTCACAGTAAAATCCCAAGATATCCATAGGGTGTTTTGTGGTAATTGGTCTCTCAAGTCACTTTTTCTGTCTGCTCAGCCAGGCTTTTCTACTTTAATCCTTCCTTTCTATTTATTTAAATTTAGTTACAGTTGGTATGATGTTGTGAGTTTCTGAATTTGTATCAATATGTTACATTCACAGCTGCAAATTTATAGATGTAAATTATGATAAGTAAATTTTCTTTAATGAAGTTTGTTAATAAAATGCATCTTTTCTCACTCCCACAGGCGTGGGTTAATCTTAGTGGGTTGGGCTGTGATGGCTATCCTCGTGTACAAGCTACAACAGTTTGATTATGAATATGCCAACTTTGACCCTTATGATATACTTGGGGTTGGCGTGGTGAGTCACTCATTGCCTTGTGGTTGGAAACATTAACATATAATATTTTTGTAGTACAGATATTTTTTTTTTTGCCAATTTTTATGGATACTGTATGTACAATCTTTTATGAAATTAATGCATGTTCTGGTGTACTGTATTAGGTGAATATTATAAAAAAAAATTGTGGTCATGGCAAGGTTGTATGGATGTGCAGTACAGTATATTGATTCATATTTCTTAGGGATCATCTGTTGCTGAGATCAAGAAAGCATACAGGAAGCAGTCTCTTGTATACCATCCTGATAAGCCTACAGGCGATGAACGCAAGTTTATGAGGTTAAATAAAGGTGAGGAACTTAGCAACTAAAATATATAAAGAATTTGGTAGTGGGATGTGTAGTAGTTATTGCATGCTATGGAAAAAATTAATAAATGATATACTGTAAATGATTTTGTTCATTCTTAAGCTTTCCCTTTGCAGATCCCCTTGTCTTTTAATATGAGTCAATGTATCAACATGTTTGGTGTCTTTCATTGCCTTGTTATAACACAAGGATAAAGTTTTTCTCTTTTGTATAATAGTAAATGAAGTAACATTGTTAAGCTTCCAGAAATAGGATACTGTACATGGTATTAAAATAACCTAGATTTTTAGGATTGGTTATTTTGGGACTGCCACCTTATTTTCCAAATAAAGTATATTCATTTTTTTTTTTTACTTGTTTATATATACATTGCACTTGTTGTCTCTATATCCAAAGAGCAGTTTCCTCCTGACAGTTGCATTCAAAGGTCATTTCTGGAGGTTACATTGATAGTAGTACTGTACTGGTATCTAACAAATGATGGAAGGTAGATTTTTGTATGAGGGGAATGTTCATTTAATTGTACTGTACTATACAGGTAAATGTAAAATTGGGCGGATCAGAGACTCGGTAGAAGTTTGAGTTCCTGTTGTATAGATATTACTCATAAACAAAATCCAAAGTTTACTTATTTTTTAATGTTGCTGAACCTTCCCCTTCTTATGATCAAGTAATAATCTTATCCATTATGTAGCATATCTGGCACTGACGGACGATGATGCCAGACGAAACTATGAGCGGTATGGTCACCCGGATGGTCCCGGGGCAATGCATTTTGGAATTGCTCTTCCTTCATGGATTGTTGAGAAGGAGAATTCCCTGTGGGTGCTGGGCCTATATGGGCTGGTGTTTATGATCGCTCTGCCCACAGTTGTTGCCATATGGTGGTACCGGTCTTCCAAGTTCTCCAATGATCAGGTATGTTATTTTTCATGTGCCTTGTACTGGGTATTTGCTTGAAGATTCTGTACCTGCAGACATACTGATTGTACAGTACTGTGTTCAGTTTAATTGATCTTTTAATATAAGATTTTGGTTTATTTGAATATATTTGTGACATATTCAAGTTTTGTTTGACCAGCATAAATATATTTTGATTTTGAATTACCTGAAGATTTTTATGACAAATTTCCAGGTTCTGCTTGACACAACACAACTGTATTATTACTTCTTCCATAAAACTCCACACATGGTGTTCAAGAGGGCGCTCATGGTTCTGGCAGCATCCTTGGAATTTGAGAAGGGACACAATCATGAGATTGTTGTAAGTTGAATGATTGAATGTTAAAGTAGGATGCTGTGCCTAAGTTCTTGTCACGATTTCTGCTGTGTAGCAATTTTCCTTCATTGTCAGAAGGAGTTTGAATTTGAATCATGATCACCGAGTTGTAGCAGTAACATTTCTGGTACAGTTTTGCGACACTGTTGAAACTAATCTTATTAGGTTGTGTGCAGTTAGTTGCCTAGTACATTTGTTTTTGTCAGTGGCTTAATACCTGTATGTTATTACATTTATTTTTTGTAGTGCTGCTTGAATATATTTTTCTTTTCTATTCTTTCAAGCTTCTCTCAAGTACTGTACTGTACAGTGTAACAAGGTGCCTGTAAACACACACACACTACCCGGTACTCATCTTTTACTTCCCATTCCCTCTTTATGTCTATAACACCTGAACAGACCCTGGTTTGCCTTCTGCCCAACACTTGACTTTCACATTTCCTTATTTATTTATTTTTTATTCTCTGTATCCTTTTTGATTATTTATTGATTTACAGGAACGTCCAACTGATAATGTAGAATTGCCACAGTTGATAAAACAGTTGCCAAACCTTGGAGAAAAGAACAAGGAACGTCCACTGTGTTTTGCATACTCCATGAAGGCGCGCTCCCTGCTACATGCACATCTTTCTCGTATGAAGCTTCCAGATAATACCCTGGACCAAGACCGGCTGTATATTGTCAAGTAAGTATCAGTTTTTTGTTGTTGTAATGGATAATGACAGCTCACTGGCTGGCTACGTGGTATATTCTGGTTTAACAGTACTTTACCCTTGTAGTTAGTCAAAGGAATCATACAATCTAACTCAGATAATTTTTATTAATTTTTTTTTTATAGGCAAATTGGATTTTTGGTTTCAATGGGCCAAAAATGTAATTATATCAGTGAAGAGAGAAACTGGCCATTTTTATATAGTTTTTCATGTTCTTGCAAGCTCTCTTGTACTATGGTATAGGGCTGCCAGATGTGAAGAACATATGCTCTTTTTCCTTACTTGTTAACATTCACTTTCAGATGCTTGAGGAATATTGTGTTGTGTAATACCTAAACCTGAAAATGAACTTTGTGTACTACTTGACTAGTTATGTTGATGACATACAATTAGAGTATTTATATGATATTAACCAGGTTATTTAGACTGAGCTCTGCATTTTATAGTAAGAAAGAAGTATCAATCTACACACATTAGCGACCACTAGGTAAAAAGGGTACAATGACTAACACAGATGACGGGCACAGCTTTTGATTAATATTATTATTATTTTTATTTTATTTTTTTAAAGTGGTGTCACAGCCAGTCAATGGGCAGTGACAACCATGGCTTTTGTGAAATTCAAAACCACTATAATCATGTACAATTTCTGTGACAACTGTAAATTAAGGGAGTAAATATGTGTTTGGAGGGAACCTTGTGTGTGGTTATAAATTAAAGGTGACTGTAATTTGCAGGTGCTGTCCCATACTGATTCAGGAGATGGTGACCTGTGTGTCTCAGCTGATAATGCTGGCACATGCTGGTCGTATTGCTCGCCTGCCTTCTCTGGACACCATTGAAGCATGTATGAAACTCTCCTCAAATATTGTGCAGGCTCTCTGGGACTCCAAGAATCCTCTGCTTCAGCTGCCTCATGTCACAGAAGAGTCCCTAAGGTGAAGTCTTGTATGTGTTTTTAACCCTTAAAAAAAGATAACAGGATAGTAGAATACAAGAGGTTATTTAACACCAAAGCATCTTTTGGTTGAATTCTACTTTTTTGTCTTAACTTAGAGTGTTTCACCATAATGTGATTTATTTCACTTGGTTATTTTTCATCATTTCACTTTTACCTGTATATTTTTCCATTTGACTCCTCTTATCTAGCTAGTGTATGACTGTATTTTGACTAATGCAACACTAATGATTTATTAGAATTTCCCTTGCATGACACCCAAACCAACTAATAGATTTCTTCAGTACAGTAAATGGTTCAGTTGTTAATGTATGGCATCTAAAATTGAAGGAATGGAGATGATTGGTGGATGGAATGTTTGGGAAAATATCACATGTTCCATCTCTTAAGAGAGGTAACACAACATTAGAAATATATAGGTAATATATTGTATTGAGAAATAATAAGTGATTTCAGCCACCCAGCTTTATAGAGGGGAAAAGTGAAGAAGATATAATTATCCTCATAATTCAGCTCTTGTAAAGTACTCCACCCTTGCATTACGGCTGTGCAGATATGTTTACCATACTGTTCTGTTTTGGCTCCAAATGTTGGGACTTAAAGTTTTCAATTGGGAAGTTGTTCACTCTTGTGGGAGCTCAAGTTTGATTGAGGGAAGGGTGCAAAGAGAGAACTCAGAATAAGGATAAAAAATTCATTGGAAATGTAGAATTAGAAAGGGAATACAGTAATTGGCATTGTAAATGATGGTGCACAGAAACAGAGGAGTTTGTTTTTGTTACAAGGAGTACACAGTGAGGTCATATATGAAGAATAGGGAAGGAGGCATACAGGAATTTGAGAAATACATCAACTTGTGTGTTTGATGGAAATATACGATGATGTATGTTCTTAGGAGTCAATGTACTGTGTTAGATAATTATCAGTTGATCATAATAATATCATTACAGGCATTTTGTGAGTAAACGTCGACCAGTGAAGACCATCGAGCAACTTCTATCTCTCTCTTCTACGGAGAGGCATCATGTTTTACGTTCTCTCTCAGAAGAAGAGTTCAACGATGTTATGATTGTGTGCAGGAAGATGCCAAAGATTGAAATGAATGTTAATTATGAAGGTGAGATTGCATGTTGGAATTACCATAGATATTATCTTCACTATTTTAAGGAGTTTTAGGCAAGTTTTCTAATATGTAGAATGCAGAAGAGATCATGAGTTATCAGTAGTCTATTCCTTGATTTTGACTTGGGTATGTGTCATAAGAATGTTCTAAAAGGTGAGAGGTGGCTGAAAAATGTAATGCCAGTGAGTTATAGCTAATTGTTGAGTTTTAAAACCAGTGAGAGTGACAGCAGTCTTTTAGTTTGTGATGACTGAAATACAGTATTCTAATTTAAAGTTTGTGTGATGTTTAACCAAGTTGCAAGGAGTTGGATGGAAGCATGCTAAATAGTGTTATAAAGGAATTGTTTTAAAAATTTGAGTTGTTTGCATGTAAAATCATACAGTAGTTTGAGAGAAGGTTGTTCATCAGTGAACTGAAGAGGATAGGAGCAAGAACAGAACTCTGAAGCATCCCTAACATTAATGGGAAAGTAACTTGATTATGTCTTAATGACTACTGTATATTGACACTGCAGCTTGATAGAAGTGTCAGATTAGATGGGAAAAAGGATTCTCCAAGTTAATGGAGAACAAAATCAGAATTGTGAGCAAAGTGCAGTGGAATGACTTAGCTGTAACCCACACAATATATCTCTTGAGACTAGTAATTAGTACTGTATATCTCATGGTGATGAAAATGTTACCTGTGTTCAATAGATTCCAAAACCTTAGAGGTACTAAAGTATAGGTTATGGATGTATAGTTAGATAAGGTACTGTACAGTAAAGGGATGTTCTTTCTTTGAATGTGTTGTACATCAGCAAATTTTTATCGGTTGTGCTATTCTGTGAAAATTTGAAAAGCATGCTAAGGGTATGGGCAACTTCTGGTGCTTATCTGTATTTGTATTCTTATGAATTTCCTCTGTGGTTATACAAGCTGCTTGTGTTGGTCTGCAGGCTACATACCCACTGTAACAAGGTTCATTGGGTACATTTTGAAGGAATTTCTGTAATACTTCTTATGATGTTTTCTGTTATTGCTGATGGGAGGTCAAGTAATGAGATAAGCAAAGTATTGCTAATAGTGATTATGGTAAGGTCATCTCACCTTATAAGTTTACTTACTCTCAATACTCTACTGCACTTATCATTTAATATGAAATCATATTTGTGTGAGGATTGTGAACCAATCTCTGATACAGTACATACTAGCATTATGTATTAAGTATTATTATTTTGGTGTCTGTTGAAGTGAGTAGATAAGGAATATCATCAAGTGTGCCCAACAATGTAAATGTTGATGTTTAACAATGCCAAAAATTTATTTCCTGTATGATTTCTTTGAGAGTTGTTTCACTGGCCTTAGTGATAATGCTTACTATTGTATGTGGTCTGGCATTATTGTATTGATAGACGAGGTGCACACATCTGATGTGACATCGGAACTTGTTACCTTGGGCTTTAGGTGGTAACTACTGTTTCTGAGACCCCCTTCCCTCTTTGCGGGGTTCAATTTTCAGTGAGAAGTTGTAATTTTTTTGTGAAATAAATCCAGCCACCATTTCCTGGATATTAACTCCACAGAGTTATGGGGTAATAAGTGATTTGTTTAGGATGTGTGAGGCCATAAAATTAAGTACAGATACCAGGTATTTCCAATATTCAGTGAAATGGGTTTGTTGCTGCCATAATGGTGAAATCTCTGCGGGTGATCAGGGGGTTTGCTTTGTATTTAAATTTTTGTTTAATTTGTGCAATTCTAATGATGAGATTTTTCTCTTCCTTCAGTCGTTGATGATGACGATAGTGGCGTTTTTACTGCTGGAGCAATAGTAACAGTAACAGTGAACCTGAGGCGACGCCCAATGGGAGAAGTGTATGAACATACTCTTCAGGAAACTGAGCAGCGGCTCGATGGTCAAGAGAAGGATGAAGAGTCTCTTGCCCTTTCTGTTGTAAGTATTCCATTTGCTCTTCTTATGCTTTGTTTCAACCATTCTCTTTAATTTCCTTTTGATCTTCCTGTGGTCCTATCTTCTTAACTATTCCTGTCTTTCACCTGATGCTCATATGGCCATCTCTCTAACAGTCACTTATACTGTAGTAATGTAGAAATAATTGAACCATCCTGATGAGGGACCCTCCTCTGAATTTGGTTCCTCTTATTATTCAGTGTTGTATGTATTATTGGGACAGCATTTCCTCTCATAATATACAGTATTTACTTTTGAACATTTGTTTAATAGGGAAAAAAATCAGGATGGAAGAAACCTCAACCTAAAAAGGGAGGAAAGTCCAAGGGAGGAAAGTCTCAACCACAGAAGAAAAAACAACATCAACAACCCACAGCAAAGAAAGAAGAAGAACATCAAGAGGAGAAGAAAGAGAAGAGTAAGAAAAATAAACTTGGTCTGTTTTTCCATTTTATTTTTCTGTTCTGGTTTAGGTCTTGAATATATAGCACTGAACATTATTTTAGGATTGGCTTTTTTGTTGTCTTGTGTTTTTGGCTTTCAGTGAGCTTTAGTAATGTAATGGTACTTGGATTGGTGTGGCTGTCCCCCCAAAAAATATTTCTTGTATGTGGTGTTGATTAAGGTTGCATTAATTCATATAACTTTGTGGCAGTTCAGATCAACTTATGAATGCCAAAGGATGTGGAGATAAAAAGAAGATGACTCAACACCCTGTGACAATTTTGCCTCGGAAGTGAGAGATTTGAGGTCGCAGTTTCCCCTTAAGATACAGGGGGTCTTCAGTATGTAGATCACATTATATTTGACAATGTTAGTTTAGCAGCACAGTACAGTAACAACCCTCTCGCTCCAGTCACCAAGGTGAGACATGTCTACTTAATGTATTCTGGGCCAATCCTAACTAAAATCATGGCTAGTGTAGACTTTTTAGTGAATTGGTAGAAATCTAGAGATTATCCAATTCAGGGTTTACAGTGGTTGGGATTCCATTGGGATACTAGAACTGATTTTGGTTTCATCTTTTAGCTAAGAAAATTTGGTCAGTTTCCTTAGGAAGGTGTCGTGTATGTGAGTGTGCAGTAGGAAAGATGGGTTTTACAGCCACTTTGGCGAGTTAGTCCTGGAGGCTTTGCCAATCATTAGTGGTCAGGAGGGGGAATCAGTCATAGGGAAAAGATTCAGGGATGTGGTTGTCCTGTTTCCTTGGAAGTTGAAACTTTCTTTCACTGATGGATTTTGAAAATACTTTAGTTTACACCACTCTGGTGTCTTGCTTGTATGGACAGATACTTCCAGACAATGGGGTTTCCATTTCTCAGATGGTATTAAAGATTGACTCCCATAGGTTGGGGCAACACCAGAATTTTGCATATGCTAGGGGGGGATGTAGAAGGTGAGTGCCTGTTTTCCTTTTCATGTGGAAAGTAAACTATTTATTGGGCTGGGTACTACTGTATGGCACATGGAGGTTCTTTCCCCTACTACATCTCTATAACTAGCTGGCTTGTGATTGGTGGGTTAGTTCAATCTGGTGTCAAATTGTCAATGAGGGTTTAAGACTGAAAACCCATTTTATAATAAAGCCTGTGAGGAGTGGCCAGGATCCCCATCTGCCTGTCTTGGGTGTTCTTAGTAACTGAGATGGAGTCTGTGTAGTGGAAAGTATGACCTGTGTGGCATCATGGCTTGTTATCTATAGTGCCATGAGGGAGAACTCTGACATTATCTCTTGTTTTTAAGATGATGGTTGTCATGGGGGAGATGAGTGCTCTTTGGATTATCTCCAGTTGGTTATGGCTTAATGCTGTACAGTATTAGGAAAACACTAAGCTTAGGCATGTTTATTCGTAGGTCATTTCTCACTTGCTCTGTTATAAAATGGATTTATGGATTTTCAGTAGTAAGTTTATAAAGTTTATATTTGTGCCTATGTTTTCATATCTTCATATCTTAACCCCTCTGAGATGAATAAAATTATCCTTACATGCGCTGAAGACGTGCCTAATCTTGAAATAATATTTAAGTCCTCTATGTTTTAGTTAAGTAGAAATTCTAACTTTCTTAGTGACATCTTAGTGGTTGTCTTAGAATACTTCCAGGTAGAATTATAGGTACTAGATGCACTGTGACTCCCTGTTCATAACTTTTTCAGTTCTGAGCATGTAGATCAGTTATGTCCTGTCTACTCTACATCTAAATTTGTTGCAGTCAATTGGTCTGGTTACCATTGTGCATAAATTCCTCCTTATATATTTGACTTTTTTAAAATAGCAGTTAAATGAGGTTATAGAACAAAAAAGGCAAGAGGATGCTCACCTCTTGAGGGCTCTCTGTGTGAATGGTTAGAAGGATGCCAGGGGCTGGATGCACTAATGTATTTAAGTCACTTAACCCTCCACTAGCACACTTAAATCATCGGTCTTAACTAAGACCACATGCACAATGCAAGTTAAATGTGCTAGAGTCTGGGATCTTGGAACTTAAGTTAACACCTCTGTGTGTCTTAAGAAAGCAAACAGGTTTTGCGTTCACTAGGGCAATGCTGCTTTTTTCGTAGCGTGCGATCTTATATAAATTTTGGAAAGGTGTTTTAAATGCAATCTACAAAAAACTCGTGATTGATCTATATAGGGTGCAACAGAAGTATACTCCTCAAATTAGATTAAATTGAAGGTGTTCCACCGATGTTCAGCAACAATGAAGGTATAAGATGGTTCCCATCAGAGAAGGTTGTTGTTGGCAGTGTGACGGCTGTGTTGTGACTGACGAATCATTGTTAGCTTGTGACCACCAAAACAAAACAGCTTTGGTGTACAAAAAAAAACAGATGCAACTAAAGGATTCCTTTACCATAAACCTTAACTATAACCAAACCCACAATCAGTACTTGCACAACAAATTAGAAAAAATATAATAAAAGAACCGACACCAATACAAATATTAAAATTGCCACTCCAAGCATACAAACCATTGTCATTATTGTACAATATATGGTACTTCTATTGTAGCAGATGATCCTTGAAATGGAGGACGATGGGAGCTGCTTACAATGACAATATGTACTATCGTGGACAAAAGTTCGCTCCCTGTAGTGAAACTGAGACAATGGAATGAGTCTCCGAACTGACTTGCCCTGATTGTTATCTGGTGCGGGTGTGCTGTGCGGGTCGATACTGCTTCAGTATATTCACACTTCTGTTTAGTTACACTCATAATATTTAGTATGCACTTAAACATTCATGGAGACCCCAACATTGATTCTGTCTCATATCTCCAATTTCTCTTCAATTGGTGGAGTTCTAATGACCATTCCTTTTCTCCTTTACTTGCTTTAGAGGTCATAATAATACTCTGTGGAAGCACTAAATACAAAAACCTGAGTGCGTGGCAGAGCAGTGATAGCAATATCAAACAGGTGGGAACTGTTGCCCCACGTAACCTCCCCTAAGCCAGAACTCATCTGACTTACAGGGTTCTTACTGTTCATGCCTGTACAGTACATCCTCATCAGAACAAGATCCCCAGATCTCTGTCTTCAACTTATTCTTGCTTGCTTCTTACTTTACCTCTAAATGAGAAGGCTGGGCAATGTTTAATTGTGGTGTAGTTGTAGATTCACTTTCATTGTATTGCATCAGTTGTATTATTCTGTACAATGTTTGCCTTGTGGTAGTGTTTATTTGTGATATGGATGTTGTGTATTTGCTGTCGTTCAGTTGCATTATTTGCAGTGCACAGTTTATATTTGAACTTTACTATTTTGGCATGAATATACAAGTATGTCCTTGACAGATGAATTGAGAGATAACTGCTGAAGCTTATGGACGTGTGTGATTATTTACCAGCAGCAGGTTCACAGCAGCAGGGACAGCGAGCAGAGGTTATTGAAGAGAAAGCTGATCAAGACACAGATGAGGATGATTCAGCTTCCCATTCTGATGAATCGCTTGCTGAAGAAGCAGACACTGAATCCCATAGAGATGATAAGGTAATAATGTTTAGAATGCTCCCAATTTTAATGCAGGATGGCATATAGGTTTGCACATTTTCATTTGTCATGCCTAAATTTTTTAATGACATTATATAAAAATTTTCAGCTTGAAGTACAGTACTGTACATTCATCTTCATCTACCCTTCTCCCTCTCTCCATTGACTTTGCTATTAAATACTCTTCTATAATTTTCTCACTTTGATTGTCTCAATACCACTGAACTCATACCTCCTGATTGTGATTTTAATAATTGAAAACCCTGGTAATATTCAGAAAACCCCAGAAGGGCTTTCAATGTGAACCGATGTCCCACGGGCTGATGGTCAAGAGGACTGGCAACTTAGTCATTGAGCAAAACCTTTAACTTATTTTTTTTTAAGTTGTCCCACCAAAATTTTCTGAAATTTTATTCCAGAAATTAAATATAATTTGAGAGGTTTGTAGATGTGGGACAGTTTCTAAGAGCAAAGATATGAGGTGTTGTATCATGAAGTGACAAAGAGAGTTATATATTATAATTTTTTGTCCTTTGGAAAATCTTTTGATGTTAGGATAACAAAAATCAGCATGAGGGAATAAGATAAAATAAAGGCAGTCAGCATTATTGATGGGAATGTGTAGGTACGAGGTATGTAACGGCAATGTGCTGTAAGGGAAGTGTATATCACAACCTGGAGACTTTTGTTATGGTCACCCCCTTCAGTGATGTTCCTTGTTAGAATGAGGATATCAGAAAAATAGATAGACTTTGGTGTTGCATTAGACATTTCTTTTTTGGAGTGAGACTTTGATCACAAGGCCAGGCTCAGTTGGAAGGGTGATAGTGTATGGTGTGGTGGTCACTGTCAAGGCTTGGACTAATAGCTACTAAGCATCTATACTTGGAGGATGCCCTTACATTTTGTCTTATAGCAGGGTAAGGGCTGCAGAAAACAGACAAATATCTTTACTTAGGAATTTAGAATGTGCATTAGTTCCTGTAGTTATTATTAACATTTTATTAAAACCATATTCATTTGGCAGCATGCAAACACTGCTGATGATGATGCAGAATGGGAAAGGTTCCAGAAGGGTCTGACTAAGAGGGAGAAAGCTCTTGAAGGTAAATCCAAGATGTCACACACGGTACACTGCCCGTATTTCCCTGATGATAAGCAAGAGTATTGGTGGACATATGTTTGTGACCGCAAGAAGCACATGCTCAGTACTGCTCCTTACCAGGTGAGAACTGTTCAGCTCAGTAAATGTGTGTATAGCAGTTTTAAAGTTGCTGTATTTTTCTCTTTTGAAAATCAAATGGTCAATAATAGGAATGATATTTTAAATCATAGTAATGTACTCATCTCACCTGCACTCTAAGAATGTGGCTTTGTACTAATCTAGAGTAGGCAGCAATGTTTACTCCAGAACAGGTGTTGTTGCAGTACAAGTTATCCATTGTTCATGTTGAAGTACTGTACAGTATCATTATATCAACTTGCTCAATTTTTTTATGTATACAGTACATGCCATTACTTTTATCCTCTTAACAGTGTAAGGAGTAATTTACTTATCTTTATATACAGTACTACTAAGCTTGGAACAAGAATCTTTTACCACTTTACAGTGCATGCCTTCTACCAGTGAGTTTTACTTTGATGATTTGAATATATTTATTAGATTATGCATAGTACTGTACTGTACTCTGTGTTCTATTTAGGTTCTTCTATGTACAGGCCTTCTCTTTTGTGTGTGTGGGGGGGTGGTATAGAGAGGTTATTATTATTTGTTAAGTATTAGCATCTGATTTCTGTGTTTTTAATTTCTATCAACTTTCAGATCGAGAAATATTGTAACATACATACATACATAGAACTAATATCCTATAAAATTAGGATATGTATGAATGCAGAGGAAGTACTGTGTAGTATAATGAAATGTGAATCAATAGTGATGTGGTGAGGTAGAGAGAGAGTCTGCATCTGTTATTCTGGTGGATATTTATACCAGTTGGTAATTGACTATTCAGAAATTTTCATTGTCTTCATTATGGGAAAATAGTGATTTTTTTTTATTTTAGTTGTGCTGTACTGTAATGATTGTTTTGTTTTTCTAATGGTGTTCTTTCTTATTCTACCGGAAGATTAATATTTTACGATGTTGTGTGTGTTCTTTTTATAGATAACAAACCTGGTGGATCATGAGGAAGTTCAGCTTAAGTTCACAGCACCACAGAAGCCAGGTATCTACAGCTACCAAGTGTGTTTGCGTTCTGATTCATATTTAGGTTTGGATCAGAATCAAGACATTAAACTAGATGTGAAAGAAGCACGGGAGATCCCCACAGAACACCCGCAGTGGCTAGAATGTACGAGTGATGAGGATGATGATGATGACAATGAGATAGGGAAAGATGATGGTGAGGACTCTGAGTACACCACAGATGAGGAAGTCACCGACGAAAGCGATGAAGAATGATGTGAAGACTAAAGTTGAGTACCATACTGTACACTATAGATCTGTGGTCTGTTGGAAGCTCAAGGCCAAGTAATTTCATCCAGTTTTACTTTTATTTTCATTCTTTGATCTGTTACATGTCAATATTTTGTGTTAACTAAATAATCCGCAGCTTCAACTCACTGGATCCAAGTATGGTGAATATAAAAGGAAGTTGTACTGGTTTTACAAAATACACCAAAATATACCAACGATGCAATGCATCGTTGAGGCTTGTGACTTTAACGATTCCTCTGTGAGCCTACAGAAAGGCTCATCTTCTCATAGAAGATTTAAATCCAAAGCTTATATCTCTAGTTCTATTTTTGAACAGTCCTTCATATGTTCTCTAGAAAGGTGCAGCATTTTCATATAATGTTGGAAGTTTAAACTAGATGTATGTGGAACCCGGACTTATTTTTTTTTTGTAGTGTGAGTGGAAGTATTGCCAAGATCTGCCTCCACAACAGTGTGTCTCTCTACCTACGAAGGTGGCTGTTTTATGGATCCAATACTGACAGCACAGAGTGAAAATTTTCATTGGTAATCTCTCTCTTTCTCACAGTAGTAAGACTTTCATTGACATATTGGGTCAGTAATGGATATTAGACCATGAAGAATTTGTAATACTGTATATTTATACACATTTTCACTTCATTCTGAACTTGATATTGCTAGCTCTTTGGTGGATTTTTTAACAACCTTATGATATTCATCAATTTAGAGATCTTTCATTCTGTAGAGGTTGTAGGAATCTGTAATTTGACAATTTTGAAGTGGTTAAGTTAAAAATATTTAGTGGTGTATGTATAGTACAGCATGGATGAAGGCACATCTTGTGTCACATTTCATTAAGGTGCATTTTGCTGTTTTATTTATATTTTGTATTCAGCATTGTAGTCATTCCGTATCTTGATAATGACAAGGCCCTTGAAGGGAAACTCTTTTATATAAAATAGTCTTACTTGAGATTATCATACATTTTGTATTTAGGATTATCATACATTTTGTATTTAATTCAGTCATGGGGCAAAATAATAACATGTTATTGGTTGGTTCTACAACCTTGCAAAGCAGGAACACGGGACTGCTCACTGGGGCACCTCAGTTGATCACAGCTGTCAACTTGTTTAGTTAACAAGATTTTGTGGACATACATGTGGGGCCTTCTGCGATGACGTCATCTTGTTTACAAATGGGTGCAGTTGGCAGGTTCTCTTACATTATGTTGATGAACAGAGCTTAAAGCAAACTTGAATTTAAAGCTAGCCACTTGCAGTAGGTGCATCATTGAACACTGCTATAAACTTGGGGTTAAAGGTGAACAAGAATTGTGGAATTCCAAAATTGAAAAGATGAACACAGATGGACTGATACTTAAAAGAAAAAAAATTGAAATGATCACTGACAAAGATACTGTACAGTATATGTCCAAAACACTTCTTAACAGGTTCAGTAATGTGCAATTTCATGTTTTGTCTCCAAATTTAATTACAGACTTAAATAGAGTATGATATGCTTTGTCATGCCTTGTTAAATTAGTAAGGATATATAGTTTAGGTGTGCTTAACTTTTATTTTCTTCAACATATCTTTTAAAAAATCAGGGAATGTTCTTGATATTCAAGTCTCCACTTGTGTATCTCATTATGATCGATTGTTTTTATTTATAGCGTTAAAAAAATTCTAAGTTCTCGTGCAAAATTAGTCTTGTTTGCAAATACTGTATTACACGAGAACAAAGTTGAGTAAAATACCTACGACTATTAAAGATTCTCATAAAATCCCATATTCAGTCAGGATCTTGTGGGGGGGGGGGGGTTGTACTCCGGTACTGTATGTGATAGGAGTGGTTCACGTAAATGAAGAGACCTGCTTTGATAACCCAACCGAGGTGGTTTATGGTGGTTGTAGCAGCTTTAATAATATCAGTTGTCATAAGTGTAAAACAATAATGGTTATCACAAGGTTCATTTTAATAGGTTTTGACTGTAACAACTTCACAGCAAATGACTGAGTGGTATTTGGCGCACTTAACCCCTTCATTGTTAAATAAAATAATCGTAGATAGATAAATACACGATAAAAAAAAAGTTCTCTGTCTAGATTTATGGGGAATAATGTAAAAAATAAATAAAATATTAACATGCATTCAAAGCTCCTATATAATGTTCAAATGTCCTGTGTCTTTGGTAACACAACCTGTGGTGCTTGAGGCAACTGGGTGCTGGTGTCATCTTTTTGCACGCTTAGTGTTTTTATTGTTCATGCATAACATTTGCAGTTGTTTTTATCTACACTGTGGCACTAGTTACACCAATTTTGATATTACTTATACTGTACTCACAAAACCACTATATATCCATGCAGGTTACTGGTCGTGTGTGTAAGGCGGTTATGTGATCTTGTATTTTTTTATTTTCATACATCTACAGTACAGTACACCGATATATACATAATCATTTTTTTTCATGTGCTGTACAATATTTACACACCTTGTACTAGAACTTGTATTCACCACCATGCTCTCAACACCAAGAGTGAAAAGAGATTCTTAGTATCAGTATCCAAGACAATACCAACTGCTTCCTGGGTCTGGATTGCAAATTAGTATTTATTTATTTTATTTATTTTTACATATATTTCCAAGTCCCTACAAATGGATGGGGAATTTTAATTATTGCTCTGTATGCAATAGTTAAGGGAAGGACATATCACACTCGGCTTTGGAGCTTGTACCAGTAAGTGGCAATCACAATGTTGGGGTTTAGAATTGATCTTAAGTACAGAATTAATTTATATTGAAGGGAGGTGGGTTTGTGCCTCACTTTTTCAATCCCCAGTTGATGAATTCATATAAAATGGACAAAAATAGCTATTATAACCATTTTGTACAGGCTGAGACATGTCTTAGGAGCTGTAACATGCAGTTATTCTAATGGACATTGTTAATTGAAAGATCAGCAGTTTTTCTGTCCTGTGCTTTTGGAAATTGGTTTGGCAGTAATTAATTTTATCAGAAGTGCAAAACCCTGTTCATTAGGCAATTTGACATGTTAGACTGCCAGCCAGTTTAAGAGTTCTGCCTACTGCACGGATAAGTGAATATATTCCTTGACGTCATCGTTATATGAACACGGAAAGCCTCATAGGATATACAATCGCCCAAATTTGTGATGTCACAATTTCCTGAAATTTTCACTCAGAAAGTGGTGTCTGGCGACTACCAGGCTCGCTTTAGTTTATATACAGTATATATATATATATATATATATATATATATATATATATATATATATATATATATATATATATATATATATATATATATATATATATATATATATATATATATATATATATATATATATATATATATATATATATATATATATATATATATATATATATATATATATATATTATATATTTATTTATTTATAAGTGGAACACAGTTTTATGAAATACAGAGAGTAGTAAAAAATTAATTAATAAATGCTAAAGCAATTTTTCATAATGTAAGAAAAAAATCATATATCCTGTATAGTACCCGTAGTTAAAATATTAGTTCAGTACTGTACCGGTATACAGCGAGTTCTGCTATAACGCGTGTTTTGACAACGCGAATTGGCTCTAACACGATTTATGAATAGAGGAACGATATTTGTATAACGCGAACGCTTGTTTGCTGTAACGCGATTTTTGCTAACTATTCCTCCAATTTTGTGGTATTAACTGTGAATATGGTAAAGAAGAATATCTCCAAGAAGCGTTCTGGTGATCGCATTCCTGGTGATGATCGTAAAAGAAAGGCTATAACCCTTGAAGAGAAGCTCGATGTTATCAACCTCAAAATCACCCTTCTCCCCCATCAGGTTATATTCATATTTTTTCAAGGTAAAGTGTTACATTTACTGTATGATTTCATTATTAGATATGAATGTAACATTTATTTAGACTGTGCTATCCTTTGTGTTAGGCTAACTACAAAATTTTTTTCGATTTCGAGTAGTAATCTGCACCTAACCCTATTCTCTCCATAAGCCCTGTTATTTCTATTACGCGAATTTCTATAACACGATGTTTTACAAGAACACAACTATCGCGTTATAGCAGAACTGACTGTACAGTGCAGGTATTTTGAAACAAAATAATATGACATACAAGAGTATTGCTCAGGGACATTCAGGAATAATTTACAGAGAAAGAACGAACATCAAAATGAGTAGGTATACATTGTATTAAGCTGAAATTAGTATGAAATAAAACTATGAATTGAAATATTATTCATACTCTTCATGCACTCATAAAAAAAGTTTGGAATTTTAGATAGCACCAAATAATGAAATATAAAATATTAGGTACAGTAATTTTGTTTAACGGTCATTCGTTCTTTGGGAAAAATTTAAATTTTACTAGGCCTGTAAATTGCCGACTTCTATGAACGCTTATTCAATCAACCTGTAATAATTATTAAAGAGCAACGAACACCTTTCATATTGTTCTAGAAATAAAACCACTTAAACAAGGAAATGAGCCTTATGTAGATTCTTCTACACCTAGAAAAGTTATTGGCTTGTGGTGTATCATCATGGGCTGGCTGTCCTTTTTTTCTGCACACATTTCTTCGTCTTTACTACCCGTCTTGAAGTCTTTAACCTGCAGAAATATAAGGGAATGCCAGAAAAAGGTTAGGCAGTGAGAAATTCAGCTCAGGATTTCGTTAATATACAATACTGTACCATTTTACTACGACTCGACTCCCGTCGCGTTGCCAGATACTGCTATTTGAACGAATCATTCTGAAAACAGTGACATCGCTTCTTTGGCCGATTGTACTAATGACTGTATGTAAAGGGAAATATTTTTGAAGTCTAGCAGTTACAGTTTAAGAATGGCCTAAATTTATGAGTGTAGAGAATCCTATTACTCTTAGACCACAGTAGAAAGGATAGAGATTATATATTTTTTACAATGCTGTATATTATTACGGTTACAGTACAGTACAGTATAAGATTTCTTTCATATCAGCGAAATATGCTGTAATTGAGGGCTTTAATGTTTAGTATACAGTACAGGTCTATGTTTATTTCAAGAAGTACTGGTAGTTTTCTATGTTATTCTTGTATTTTCAGGCAGCCACATTATCCTTTTTATTTTCCTGATCGGATAATCAAGAAATTTGGCTTTGATCTTGTCATTGAAAGAAAACAAAAAATTCATACAGTTTAGTCAAGAAGTTTGATTTATAGAAGTATGTAGTGTTGTTTATTTTTATATGAAGGGATCAATAGATGACCAAGTTTGGAAAGCTTTGTGACTTGTGCGATGGTGGCAAGTCATTCGGTTACTAAATGTGTGTTGTGTGTTGTTGGAATCGTGGGTTTCATTCTTTAGATGAGTGATGCCATTGTTGAACAAGTGATGTAATGAAGTATAAGTGTATTATAATGGTCATATTTTTTCCCACTTAAAGGGTGAGTGAATCAATAGAAAATAAATTCTCCTTTTATTAACAAAATTTTACTTAAAATTCGACAGAATGACAAATTTTCTCTGTCTTGATTCATTACTTAAGTCAGACAAAATAAAGTTAATATTTTACCCATTGCACAATTCTAAAGATGTTTAAAATTTGACATATATACAATTTCAAGTATAGAAAATCTAAAACTTGTTGAAAGCTTTACAAATTTGGTGAAATAATATGTGAAGCACATTTTTCTTATATATACAGGTATTGGGATAATTTGATAATATTTATACAATATTTTGAAAGCTCTGAAAGTGTTGAGATACCTGTTTTATGAATAAAGAATGTTGAAATACAGTTAGATGTTTTGCTGTACTGTATCAGACTTGCGGATTTTTGTATTTACATGAATTATTTGAACAGTCCTGCCCTCCAAATTGTGTTGGGGATGGAAAATGAGGTAAGGAGGAATTGCCAAAGGCTACATGAATTAATGGACTTTGGGAAGTATGAGGAATTGTAATAAGTGACATGAATGATGGAAACTTGGATGAGTAGAACAGTGTGGTGGAATTGTGATGTGTGGCTTGACTTGAACAAAGTTGTACTGTACTTTTAAAAGGGGACAATTCACTTTTTTTTTTTAATGAAACAATGAATTTTCCTCAGATCTTCATGAGATAAATTTTCTTCATGACTGCTGTTACACTGAAGTATGATAACAAGTTACAGTAAATGTGATAAAGATTGAATATATTGTGATGTTGGATTAAAGCCGAGTGTGACATATTTTAATGGGTATCAGCTGTGTTGGGACATCTTATGCAGATGTGTGTGTGCGCGTGTGTATGGCGTCATGTCGCGTTATACTGTTTTTGCTGTTGACCATGTGATATGAGTGTGGATATGGGCAATGACAAAATCTCTTTAAGGTAGTATGAGCAAATAGTCTTCTTTCTAAAATATCTATACCAATGCTGCTGGTTCTATGTTTAACCATCTAACATCCGAGTTATTGTCTGCTTGGTCAATCCTTATCAAAGGTTTGGCGTACGATGTGAATGCTTGATGTACCTAGAAAGAATATTTTAAAGTGTTAAGAAAGGAAGTTAACATTACATTAGGAGTAGTGGTAAAAAGAATCAAGCGTGATGCTGTATTTTCTTCTGTGCAAGAGAACAAGAGTTGGAAAATAGTCTCTTAAGTCCTGGGAAATGTGCTCATGGAAAATAATGTGGTGAGAAATGCTGGAACTTAGTGTCTTGAAGTTTATCTGGTGATCATCATGCAAAATACTGGAATAGATTACAGAGCAGAATATTTAATAAGAATGAAAGTATAATGTAATATAAATAAAGTACTCTGTTAGAAGGGGAGGTTCTAATGCAAAGGAGGGATATTTGCTGTGATGTAGAGACTGAACGAAGGAAGATTTTCATAATTACGATATATAATTTAGTCAAGTGGGGGATAGTCGAGAATGTAATGAAGTAGAAGTGTATGACTTACGAATATTGGTGTATTTACAGACCGTAATGCAAAGGGCATTTTACTTAAATTAGGAAGTACGCTAACAAAAATTCCCCAGACAACTTATATAGAATTTTTCAAATTAATATTGTATCTCAGAGTGGATTTCACCAACATTTTTGCAGAGTGGAATGGTAGTATTTTATATAAGAGTTTGTGGTGCTGGACATTTCAATAAACAACCTCTGAGTGAATGATTGTAGAGTACTGTACCATTACATGATACCTGCCATCCACCCCAGAATATGTGATAAAGCTGGAAACTTTCTTAATTCCCCAATTCACCTCTGTGATCTTACTTTCCACAAGGATCAATCCTACAACATGTTACATTTCCATAATTTTCAGAATTCAATACTAGTATATCAGAGTTTGTTTGTATCATAGTAAATAGTACAGTAGTGGAAGTTTGGTGTTGTTTGAATTTATTGAAGAAAGAAAACAAAAGGCCATTACATCTTGAAGAACTTGGAGAGGAGTCTTAGCTGTCAACAATACATTGTTAAAGATGCTTAGTCATGCCCCTCCTTCAAGTACAGTGCAGGTACCTGTACAGTATATGGTTTTGACGTTATCCACCATAAGAGTAAATCAACATTCTCATAGATATCTAATATTGAAAGACACAATGGACACTTGTTTGATATCATTCTCGTCAACTGTCTCCTATTCAGAGCCAGATCCTCCTTAACTGATGAACAACTGGCAACCATTTTTGTAAGATATGTACACTCCCAAACTGAATACTGATGTCTTCTCTAGGCTGGGTGTGAAGTTGTGGCACTCCACCTTATTGACTTACTGGAGAAAAGAGCCACCAAAACAATCAACACTGAAAATCTTACCCCAAAAAATACAAATTTACTCATTTTTAGGGAAGTCTCACCATCACTCTCCCCATTCCACAGTTACTTCCAGTCACTGATCTAATGAATTCAACCCAAGAGTGCCACCATCTCACACCACCATTGGTGAATGAGAACATCAGGGAGGGGAAATGACTTTTCTGTCAATATCTCTTCTTAAAGAACCTTTGTCTAAAATAATGAACCTATACCCTGGGCTAGCACTTGGTAGAACTCCCTGCCACAGTGTTTTTCCCATATACAACATCCAACAGTTTGAAACACCTTGCCTGAAATATGTTGTCTTTGGCAAGATGAAACGGTGAATTGATTTGACAACTATACTTGTCTAATCTTTCTAAACTATTTATATGTTTGAAATAAAACACATTTCTACTGTTCTGTTATTGTTGGGACTTATGGTTGACAAATTGTGGGGTTGAGATATTGAAGAGGGAGACGATGGATTGTAGCTTAAACTTATGTAATTTCTTATAGTTTGACCAAGGTGAATGGTCAGTATTTGATCAAGTTATCTTTCTTCAGCCATATGGCATACCACTTCAGATACTTTTTATGATATTTTTAAGTTCAGTATTTGCCACATGTCTGGGCAATTTTTATTAAAATACTATACTGTACTGTAATAGATTCAAAGGGCATCACTGCAGATACTTTTGTTCATTATACTTTTACTGTACTGTATTAGTATTTGCCACATTTGGTGGAGTTTTTCTTAAAAGAGATGACAGATACCAATGTTATTGTTTATGAAAGTTCAGTTGTCAGTTGATCTTGATATATTTCCTCAGGAAACTGAACCTATCTTTTTTCCTCCAACATATTATATCAAGTTACACAGAATTTGTTTTTCCTTCATAGTTAATATTCATCTTATATCCTCAGGAAAACTAAAGGCATTTTTTACTCCAGTATTCTAAATGATATGTTCTATTTATACTTTCAGTTTAAGAAAAATGTGGAGAACTCAGAAACTATATAACATTATAATACTTAGACATAAATTTTTTTTTATACAAGAAAAACCTTTCACAACCTGATGTTTGTAATAAGGTTATGGTAAAGGTGTAAGTGTTTTGTACAGTAGATATATATTTAGGTGAGAGGGCCATCTCTGTAAACTTGTTTTATATTTCCCAAATATTTAGTTATTGCATATTACTGTATATTTCATTCTCACTTTAACAAACAACTGGTAATGGATGTATCTCATTCAAAGCCCAGACGACCTGGTGCCAAATGTTCTGCTGATACAGTCCACCAGTTTTATTATTGTCCTGTTTTTTTTTTTAATTGTATAGTCTAGACTCTAGAGGATGAGGCTATTTGGTGCTTAATTTATAGTACAGGTACTTGTTTAAATTATCCGAGAAACCTGAAATTTCCCTTTTATTTTTTATCTTTGATATTTTTAAAGCTCAGCAACTTTAGAAGTTTGCATCTCAGTAATCAACAACTACAGATTTTTGTTACAAGAGGCATAGTCTCATAGATCTTTAGGAATTAGTTTTTGCAATATTAGTCATTAGTAATAGTAGGAGTTAAGAGCTGTCTGAAAAACTGATGAATTTTCTTCAATTTTCAAGGGTGAAGGCCATTGGTGCCCAAAGTTTGTATATGAATGGGATTGTAGCTTCATTATTTTTGTATATTTTTCTATTTTTAAATATTTTGTTACCGGGGATACTTTCAAAGAGCGACAGAGCAAATGGTTAAATTTTTATTGATTTTTTTTATATTTTTTATTATGTATTCATAATTATAATTTGTTAAACAAGTGTAACTGTTGTGGAGTTAGTAGTTGGCAAAGTAAGCACAAAGAATTATTTTGTTTATGAATAAAATTTAACTACTACAGTTTTTTTCTTAATATCCTGAGATGCATCATCTGGTAAGGTTGTGGGGGTTTGATCATCCTTGGAGATATCATGAGGTAAAGTGGTGTGGGTATGTAACATGTTCTTAGCTGTTGTTGGAGGATCAGTGAGCACTTTACCGAATGACTAATTGACTGACTACTGTAATTCATCATCATTGTTTTACGGCCATACTCCGTGCTTGTGAGGGTTAGCTGCAGTTACCTGATGGCAACTGTGTGCTGTGCAGTCATTTGTCAGGTTCTTAACTCTGTCGTCTCTTACAACCTACACCCCCCCACCTGTCATTATTGGCTTGCTCCTGGCTCTCCTCACCTCCCCATTTAGATTTAAGCACCTCTTGTTTAATTGGTCTTGTCTATTTTCTCCACATATCCAAACCATCTCAATCTGCCTCTGTAGGATTTTACCAGTATACTGTACTCTCAATACCCAGCTGCCCTCCAAGCTCTGAACAGGGTCCAGGGTTTCCTGTCTTTCAGCATTACTTTACACATCCACCTCACCATTTTACTTTCAGGTTGCTCAAGTCTACTTATGTCATCCCCTTTAATTGCCCATGTTTCACTGCCATACAGCATTACTCTTCTTTGACTTGTTTGACTCCTGTAATTGTTTGACTCCCTTAATTGTTTGACTCCCTTAATTGTTTGACTCCCTTAACTGTTTGACTCCCTTAATTGTTTGACTCCCTTAATTGTTTATTTGATATTTGTGTGAGTGGTGTCAATATTTGTGTTTATTTTCGTAGTAAAGAGATTTCAATCTAACGGTTGTTTGTTATCCTGATTAGGCTGGCAAGGGAGTTCTATCTCAAAGTCCCAGGCCTTTACAAAAAAAAAATAAAAATATGTATATATTGTGGATCTACATGAAATATATATATATATATATATATATATATATATATATATATATATATATATATATATATATATATATATATATATATATATATATATATATATATATATATATATATATATATATATATATATATATATATATACACACACACTTTCCGGGAAAGTTCATTATCGACTTTCCTGAAAAGTAGATATTTCGACTCTGGGAAATATTACCTAATTTTCCAAAGTAGATTATCATAGAAAACGGGAAATTTGTATCACAGAAAATGGGAATTATCTACTTTCCGTGAAAGTTGGTTATCTACTTTCCCAAAAAGTAGATTATCTACTTTTCTGAAAAGTAGATTATCGACTTTTGGGGAAATATTGCCTAATTTTCCGAAGTAGATTTTCATAGAAAACGGGAAATTTGTATCACAGAAAATGGGAATCATCTACTTTCTGGGAAAGTTGGTTATCTACTTATCATAAAAAACGGGTAATTTGTATCATAGAAAATGGGAAATATCTACTTTCCGTGAAAGTTGGTTATCTACTTTCCCAAAAAGTAGATTATCTACTTTTCTGGAAAGTAGATTATCGACTTTTCGGGGAAGTAGATTATCGACTTTTGGGGAAATATTGCCTAATTTTCCGAAGTAGATTTTCATAGAAAACGGGAAATTTGTATCACAGAAAATGGGAAATATCTACTTTCCATGAAAGTTGGTTATCTACTTTCCCAAAAAGTAGATTATCTACTTTTCTGAAAAGTAGATTATCGACTTTTCGGGGAAGTAGATTATCGACTTTTGGGGAAATATTGCCTAATTTTCCGAAGTAGATTTTCATAGAAAACGGGAAATTTGTATCACAGAAAATGGGAATTATCTACTTTCTGGGAAAGTTGGTTATCTACTTATCATAAAAAACGGGAAATTTGCATCATAGAAAATGGGAAATATCTACTTTCCGTGAAAGTTGGTTATCTACTTTCCCAAAAAGTAGATTATCTACTTTTCTGGAAAGTAGATTATCGACTTTTCGGGGAAGTAGATTATCGACTTTTGGGGAAATATTGCCTAATTTTCCGAAGTAGATTTTCATAGAAAACGGGAAATTTGTATCACAGAAAATGGGAAATATCTACTTTCCGTGAAAGTTGGTTATCTACTTTCCCAAAAAGTAGATTATCTACTTTTCTGAAAAGTAGATTATCGACTTTTCGGGGAAGTAGATTATCGACTTTTGGGGAAATATTGCCTAATTTTCCGAAGTAGATTTTCATAGAAAACGGGAAATTTGTATCACAGAAAATGGGAATATCTACTTTCTGGGAAAGTTGGTTATCTACTTATCATAAAAAACGGGATCATAGAAAATGGGAAATATCTACTTTCCGTGAAAGTTGGTTATCTACTTTCCCAAAAAGTAGATTATCTACTTGTCTGGAAAGTAGATTATCGACTTTTCGGGGAAGTAGATTATCGACTTTTGGGGAAATATTGCCTAATTTTCCGAAGTAGATTTTCATAGAAAACGGGAAATTTGTATCACAGAAAATGGGAAATATCTACTTTCTGGGAAAGTTGGTTATCTACTTTCCCAAAAAGTAGATTATCTACTATTCGGGAAAGTAGATTATCGACTTTTCGGGGAAGTAGATTATCGACTTTTGGGGAAATATTGCCTAATTTTCCGAAGTAGATTTTCATAGAAAACGGGAAATTTGTATCACAGAAAATGGGAAATATCTACTTTCTGGGAAAGTTGGTTATCTACTTTCCTGAAAAGTAGGTTATCTACTTTTCCGGGAAGTAGATTATCGACTTTTTGGGGAAGTAGAGTATCGAGTTTTTGGGAAATATTACCTAATTTTCCGAATTAGATTATCATAGAAAACAAGATATATCCCGTTTTCTATGATAATTTACTAAACAGAATTAGGTAATATTTCTCAAAAAGTCGATAATCTACTTCGATGAAAAGTCGATAATCTACTTTCCCCAAAAGTAGAAAATCTACTTTTCGGGAAAGTAGATAACCAACTTTCACGGAAAGTAGAGTATTTCCCATTTTTTATGATACAAATTTCCCGTTTTCTATGAAAATCTTGTGGGGTTCAGGATGTTTGGTTCACACTCAGGATGGAATGGAGAAAGGAAACTCACAATGTGCTCTCTATATACATGTTGTATTGGATGTACAATGCAGCTTGGTGCTGGGAAGGCAGCATGGTTACAAGCGTGATGTAGAGAGAGCTGGTTGGTGAGGACGCTCAGAGAAGGACAGCTTGTTGGTCGCCATGCTCGCCGGCGGGAGAGAGGACCGCCAGGCAGGCGGAGGAGGAACGAGGGCCGCCAGGCAGCGGCGGAGGAGGTGTTGCTAGCTGGTTGGTGGAGGTAGAAAGAGAGAGATCACCACGAGGTCAGGTCTTAAATAGCGGGGGATAGGCGTGGCTTAGCAGTTGACCCCCGCTCCGTGGTGTATGGCGGCGCTGGTTGACCTAGACCACGAGGCATACACTGGGGAATTGGTGGGGTCGGCTAGGCAGCGACAAACAGCGTTTGTAGGGGAGAATTCCACTACAATACTCCCCCTTCCCTCCAGGCGGTGTAGGAGACTTGTTGTCTGCAGAGTTGCTTAGCACATGTGAGGCAGAACGGGCGGTGGATGCCTCATGTGAGACAACGGCGATGGCGTGGATGAGCCGGTCGCTGGATACAACTGTCTATATACACACTATCTGTGGGAGAAGAGAGGGAGAAAAAGGGTGTGTGGAGGCGATGAATGTTGTGCTTCCCTCACGGCAGGTACAGAGTCGTCAGATGCGCCTGCTGGGGTGTGTGGGCCTGGGTCAGGAGCAGGGGCTGCGTCAGCAGAAGCGGATGAGGGCTCGTGACAGCAGCTGGGTCCACGACAGCAGCAGGGTGCAGGACATTAGCAGGGAGTACCTGAGGGAGAAAAGAGGGGTGTGTGGGTCCGCACTCAGGAACAGAGGCCGCATCAGGGGCGGCAGGGGTTACTGCTGGGCCGGGGTCGGCGTCTGAGGCAGGACGGGTGTGCTGGGGTCGGTAGGACGTGGTGCTTGGGGCAGGAAGAGGAGCTGGTGTCTGCTTAGAGTAGCAGAGCTGCTCTAGGGTGTCTAACCTGCGGTGTAGAAACAGTAGTTGTAGAGTCGATGAGAGCTGCTTCTGTGTGGATAAGCCAGTCTTCCATGTTGCTTGAAGACTGGGAGCGTGATCAGTTTCTCCTCCATCCTGTGTGAGTGCGAATCTCCGGGAGTCACCATTTGTGGGGTATGAGATTGTTTGGTTCACACTCAGGATGGAATGGAGAAAGGAAACTCACAATGTGCTCTCTATATACATGTTGTATTGGATGTACAATGCAGCTTGGTGCTGGGAAGGCAGCATGGTTACAAGCGTGATGTAGAGAGAGCTGGTTGGTGAGGACGCTCAGAGAAGGACAGCTTGTGGGTCGCCATGCTCGCCAGCGGGAGAGAGGACCGCCAGGCAGGCGGAGGAGCGAGGGCCGCCAGGCAGGCGGAGGTGTTGCTGGCTGGTTGGTGTAGGTAGAAAGAGAGAGATCACCACGAGGTCAGGTCTTAAATAGCGGGGGTAGGCGTGGCTTAGCAGTTGACCCCCGCTCCGTGGTGTATGGCGGCGCTGGTTGACCTAGACCACGAGGCATACACTGGGGAATTGGTGGGGTCGGCTAGGCAGCGACAAACAGCGTTTGTAGGGGAGAATTCCACTACAATCTACTTCGCAAAATTAGGTAATATTTCACAAAAAGTCGATAATCTACTTCCCCAAAAAGTCGATAATCTACTTTCCCGAAAAGTAGAAAATCTACTTTTTGGGAAAGTAGACAACCAACTTTCCCGGAAAGTAGATATTTCCCACTTTTTATGATACAAATTTTCCGTTTTCTATGATAATCTACTTCGCAAAATTGGGTAATAATATTTCACAAAAAGTCCACCCTGGCCCAACCTGGCCTACCATGACCCAACCTGGCCCACCCTGGCCTACCTGGCCCACCGTGGCCCACCTTGAAAACCCATTTGAACAAGCAATAACCCAAATATCAAATTTTGGTTAACAGATTCGTAAGCAGCATGTTCAGGAGTACCTATACTGAGATTTTGAGCAAAATCAATTTTTTGGACAAAATTGTAAGGCCCCTTAAAGGATTTTTGGCCAAAAATACTTTTTCTCTCAGAACTAAAATATAATGTGCCAAACTATTTAAGTACATCCAGAATAATACACAAGCACCAAGAAATGACCTCGAAAACCCATAAGTGGCGAGTAATTAGCATTGCAAAAGTAATTAACATTTTCTAAAAATCATTTGAACAAGCAATAATCCAGATATCAAATTTTGGTTAACAGATCCTTAAGCAGCATTGTATTTAATGGTTTGAAGTTTGTTCAACTTAGCAACTGAGGCCTAGGGTCAGCTTGTAGCAGCCAGCCGATTGGCTGGTGGAGTTGTGCTTCGAGTAATAATTTTAATTTAATCTCGTATTCCTATTCTGATAATTTAACTTAACTTCAATGTTGATCTGATAATTTTCACACTTCTGGACGAGAATGGAAAAATTAGCATGTGCAAGTGGTGACAAATATCATGAGTAAATTACAGTACTCTACAGAATTTCAGCAACATATCCCATGTACACCCACAGCACTGCGAGACCACCTGGTGAAGGGGAGTTTATGTCAAACTTTTTCATGTTCCCTTGATATTTTTATTACCAGTGAGTTTCACTTGCTAAATTTTACATCTCAAAGTGTGGAAATTATCACAAGTTATTATCCCTTAAAATATAAATACAACATTAAATACTTAAGAACTATGATTACACAGCTTATGCCTGCCAATCTGTTGCCTTGCTACAAACTGACACCAAGACAGTTGAAAAGTTCAAGTGAACTGACTTTACATTTCACAATTGAAGAAAGATTCTTACTTCAATAAATCTGAAATGAAGAGTTCCTGTAACATCAAGTGCCAACGTTGACTATCACTGGTGTGTACCTCTCATCTGGTGTGTTGCAACATTCTGCCTTGTCTTCCTGTCCAACATTCTCCCAAGCAACTGGATCTGTCATCTGCAAAGAAAAACCTTGAATAGCGAATACTAGCTACTTATAATATTACAAGTACTGTAACATTTTTGGACAAAACTTAAAGTATGAGGAATGTTGCTCAAGTACACTATTCACAAAGTCTGAACTTGTAAAAAAACAATTGTAACTAATTTTTATTTCAGGAAGTTATGCAGCATGTTATTTTATTAATTGTTATATGTAAATTTTACAGTAACAACCTAACCTAACCCAATTCATATCATTTAGGAATTTAAATGTTACAGTACACCTTTTCACATATCCGTTGAGACATTGTTACATAACTATTAGACAAATTTCATAACCGAATGACAGACAGAACACATATCGATTGACAATCTAAAATATCTTAGTTCATGCTAACGGAAATGTTTGTCATAAGTTATGAAGTTGACAGACATGAACAATAAACCGACAGTCTACATATAGTTTGAGAATGTAACAATTGAAGAATGACATACCACCAACAGTCATTTTCGATTGTCATTCGATGTGTTGTCTGTCATTCGGTTATGAAATTTGTCAAATAGTTATGTAACAATGTCTCAACGGATATGTAAAAGGGTGTATTTCTTAATCTTATAAGCATGTGTCGCTTTACAATGGAAAAGGGTTGTAGTAACGTAAACAAAAGTTTTTTTACTTGGGGATTCTCAACTCGAGAAGTTGAAAAACACTCGAGTTTATATACCGGGTATTAAAAAAACCCCGTTACATTAAGCATCAAATATTGAGTAAAACGAGACCCAAATTTGCCACCAGACTAGCAACAGTCAAAGTCAAATACTTAACAATTAAACTAAGCTGTATCTACTGTATTTTATTAGTTAATATGGTAATGTACGAGGAAACCACTACCACCAGAAGGAGTGGTTTGATTTTATTCACTTCTTCCCACAAGTTATTTGAATGATAGAAAGTAATAAAAATAAGACAAAACACAACCTTATATAACTAGTCCTAACCAACCAAAGAAACCTACCTAACCTTTTGATATCTGAAGCAATCATTGTATAATTTACTTTTCTGTGGGCATGAGCATGTTCATGTCCGAGCAGGCTGGTTGTAAGCAAACCGCAGATGAACAGCTGCAGATTTATCAGGAATATTTACGGTAAATAATTACTTCGCGTAGAGATGTCATTTTAGTGTCTTACATTTTTCACCATGTTAAACCCCAACAATTTACTTTATCCTTTATATCCTGGCCACTACAGGCGATTTATGATTTTACATAGAAAAGACATGAACTAAATAAAACATAAGGTCGTCATATTACTATCCAAAGAATACCCTGTGGGAAAAAAAAGTAAGTCGAACTACAGGTGGTAATACTTTCCTCAAATTACCATTAATATCCAAAGAACAATTATGGAAAATGCAAATGAATTCCACTATTATCGAAAATCAAAACTATAATGCACAGGTTAGGTAAAGTTCTAATAGTTCTGTGCATTTTTCATGTTCAGTATCCTGCAAATAATATCTCCAGAAATTTTGATTCAATTCCTTGGGTTATTTCTGGTGCTTACTGTCCCTACCTTAACCATAAATCCATTGTAGGTTTATCTATTTCAAAGTACCGAAGGTATCATAGGTATAGAGGCCAATTAAACTAGTTCACCATTCCTTTACAGTACAGTATGTAACTTGGCACTACAGTAAGCTCACCGGAGGCACAAAAGTTAACAACTATCAACAAATTCAAGTAAAATAATTGTTTCAGAGATCCAGCGATTTTTATTATATTTTTTTTGTTGGATTCGGTAGTCTAGATCGAATCTAAAACACTTCTATGGCCTTTTGCGTGCTCATGATTACTTTGAGAAAATCTAAATTAAATAAAAATTTCATGAATTTATTTTTCTTTTATCCTCTTCACCACTGATCGGCTCGTTAGCCACTTGGGCGATCGGTCACGTTTGTTACGCACTGTTGGCAAGTACTGGGTGTAGTGGACGTCTCCCCTACAAACTGGGTAGCAGCCACCACCTGCTATCACATTCCAACGTGCCGTTGCCTAGCAACCAAGCGAGAGCTGTCCCCAGATGTTACCGTATCTTAGCAACGGAACTAGTCACCGGCGACTTCTCGGGTTTTCCCAACATGACTCATAGCGGCTGCTGCTGGGTATATAAGCTCTGTCTCTCCATTGAGATTCATTCTGCCCATTTTCCTGAACAAGCAACACCTCCTCCAGCAAGCTCCTAGCTGTTAACATTTATTCAACCAGGAGGCCAGCAACAGGCAACATCTTCTCTAACGAAGCTCCTGCACATCTACCTCCTTTAACACGCTACTCACCGAACGTCTTCTACTGAGCAGCTCCCCACCACACGGCATCTCCAGCACCAGACTGTCTATCATATAACTTATATATTATACAAGAAAACCACATTAGAGTTTCCTTCCATCCTGAGTGCTAGACAACATTAATATCTCGATACCCCTACATGGGCATGCACCGGCTCCTGAATGTACCTGAACCTGCTTCAGTGTTGGTCAAGTCTGCTCTTGAAAGAGCTCACACTCGATGCCGTCAACACTTTCTGGCAGATTGTTCCAAGAGTTCACAAATCACTGAAAAAGTTTGCCCTCACAGTTTTCTGGACCTGCGGCTTATTCAACCTTGAGCTGTGACCCCTTGTGGGGCGAGCGTCCACCAGCTCCAAGTAAGGACACTCGACTGAGTAGTACCCCTCGAGATGCTTATACACCTCAATTAGGTCACCCCTTGCCCGTCTGTTAGTATAAGCTAGGCAAGTTCAGGCGCTCCAATCTCTCAGGGTAGTTGTGCCGAAGTGCAGGCACCATTCTGGTGGTCCTCCTTTGAACATTTTCAACCAACTGACAGTCCCTAGCATATCTCGGGGACCAGACGGTGTGACAGTACTCCAGATGGGGAACCACTTCACTCTAAGATCATTACGAGGGACGGACCGTCTACATATCTGAACGACCTTCCTATAAGACCCAATAATACATTTGCCCGATTTACCTTCTTCTCGCAATAGCCGGAGAACTTCAGCTCATTGTCAACATAAAACACCTAGGTCCTTCTCACACTGTCTCAAATAGTGCAGTTTCTTCATCCCATTGGGATGCCCCAGGTGTATCATCTTACACTTTGTGACATTGAATCTCAGCAGCCATTTCTTCGACCATTCTCGGAGCTCAGATCATTCTGCAGCTCTTCACAGACCGCATGGTTCTTGATTTCCCGAAATAACTTGGCGTCATCGGCAAACATTTGTATAGAGGAGTGTACAACGTCAGGCATGTCATTTATGAAACAAACAAACAGCAATCCCAATACATTGCCCTGTGCTACCCCACTTGTGACAGGTACAGATGATTTTGTGCCATTAATCACGCGGTCATGTAGAAAGTCTTCTATCCACGCTAGGGCATTTCCCCGAATTCCGTACCCTTCCAGTTTGATTTTCAGCCTTCCGAGGGGTACACTGACGAAAGCCTTGGCAAAATATAGGTATATATTATCAATGTTACCTCCCCGTTCTAGAACATGGGTCCAAATATCCAATACCTTGAGCAATTGTGTTAAGCAGGAGCGTCCCGGCATAAAACCGTGTTGGCAATCCTTTACAATGTTGTTTTGTAGTGTTCCATCGCAGCATCTCTGATAATACTCTCAAGTATTTTACACATTATGCTGGTCAGGCTCACCAGTCTATAGTTGTTCGTGGAGTGACGATCGCCCTTCTTGAAGATAGGACTCGCATAAGTCACTTTCCATTCACTGGGGACCTTTTGTTCATCCAGGCATTTACAAAACAGGATCTTCAGGAGCTCGGAAAGATCGTTGCACAACTCTTAGCACTCTGGGATGCACCATTTCAGGGCCAGGACTCTTATGGACCTTTAGCTTTGACAGTTTATTTCTAATACCCTCTTCTGTGAACACAATGTGGGTCAGTGCTGTGTCGAACCGTCTGTCTTGAAACGCAGGAAGGTTAATCGCATCCTCTCTTGTGAACACCGAGGAAAAGAAGCTGTTCAAAGCCTCTGGTTTATCCTGGTCAGAATCTGCATAACTACCATCTTCAAGCCTCAGGTCTGATACTCCTCCTGGCGTTTTTAATTTCGACTTTGCATAGCGGTAAAACGCCTTTGGGGTTGACTTTACCTCACTTGCAACCAGCCTCTGGAACTCCTTTTCAGCCCTTCTACATTCTATCTTTGCTTGGTTTCTGGCTCTTGCATACATCCTCCTGTCCTGCTCATCGTTTGACCCAACCCACGTCTTGAATTTCTGGGTTTTCTTAACTTTGTCGACCGCCGCACGGTTCATGTGTAAGGATCCCCTCGTATTCCTGGAGGCACAGGGTTTGGTCTTGGGTATATATTTATCGATCAAATGGGTGACTTTACTAGCTATGATATTTAGCGTAGTGTCTGCGTTCTTGTGCCTTAATGATTCAGGCCAGTGGATACCCCTCATCTCTTCCCCCATCCCATTGTAATTTCCCTTGTAATATTTGCACCTTGGCCTGTCCTTATCTTGAACTAGGCAACAGTTAAATCTGAAAGGCTAGGGTTGAGCTTCGTTGCGTTGTCTATTAAGGCTCTTAAGTTCCTTTGATTTAGTGGGCCACAGTTTGGGGATCTGTAGATATACCCGGCAATAAGTAAGTCCCCTCCCTTTAATTTAATTTTACACAACTTGGACTCTTCATAAATATCCTCTCCCTGTACCCTCGCCTGACTGGCTCTAAGGTCTTGCCTAACATAGATATAACAACACCCCCTCTTGCAGGTTTCTTGAGAAAGGTTCGTAAATGAGTTATACCCAGTAATATTGAACTCACATTCCTCTGGGTCGATTCTCCTATTCTTGTACACTCGCAATAAAAAGTATCGGTGCATACTGTAGTGTGAACAATTTGAGACCAGTGACGATAGGTATTGGGAAAGGCGAGTTGTTCCAGCTGTATGTTGGTAGCTCTGATTGTCAGCCATATGGCAACATCTAATGGAGGGGGGGGGGGGTTATGAGGATACACTTACCAACCCTCCCGACATATCACAGTGTATAAGTATCGTTTCGGAACTCGTCGATCTCACCCTGCACCGATACTTTTTGGTGCGAGTGTACAGCAGTTCTACAACTCCTACAATATCGGGTTGGTGTACCTTCAGTAGTGTTTCAAACTCCTCTCTCTAATCAAGGAGCGTGTCAGTATTAGTGTACATGACATTGAAGCCAAAATTTGTTCTCAGTAATGTCTCTGCTCTTAGTAGTAACTCAGGCCCCCTTCCATTCTCAGAAGCTGCGGCATTTGCTAAGTGCACTGTATTTTGCAGAGTGTGGTTAGAAATGTCAGTGTTTACACGGTGTTCGCCTCCTCCCGGCTGGTAGGCAGAGCAAGTGTCACTCACTTGGTGGGGGGTAGAGCGGGTAGAGGGTGCACTGCTGCCCCCTGGCTCTTGTGTCGGCACACTTGCTTCCACTTCCCTCCCCCTGAATATAACTCATGTACAGTCGTCCCTGTTCCTCTTTGACTCCCCCTTCTTCTGCTTCTTGTGCTGTTCCCTCTGCATTACCGTGCGATCTAGGTGAATGAATACACTCCGAAATGCCTCGCTCCTTGCTAAGTTTTTTGCCTGCTGAATAACCTCCCATTTCTCCTCTTCACTCACTAGTATGATCCTGAGGGGGCGAGGCTTGTCCCCCTGCTTTTGTCCCAGCCTCCTCACATCCTAAGGGGTTGATGGCATCTTCAGAACCTCTGGACAAATATTTTTAAACTGCGTCTTATCGTGTGTTATCCTACTCTCAGTTCCCTCCGCCTGGCTCTCAGGGATTCCCAAAACTATTACAATGTTCCTGCACCGGAAACATTCCCGTTGCTCCTCCTCTACCCTAACAGTAGGTCCGCTAATTGCCATTTCTTCGACACACTTCTTCAGAGTCTCTAGCTGCTGTAGAACCTGTTCTGATCCTGCATTACTCTCCGCCACCTCCCGTGGCCGTGTTAAGGCCTCAGCATAACTCCTCTTTATAACCACCTCCACTCTATCGACTACTTCCTCAGTCTTTGCAACGATCTCTTTCCCAACTTGTTCTATTTTGGCAACCAGCAAGGATTCAGTTTCATCTATTTTCGTCGCAAAGGAACTCGTTCCCCTATGGCTTACAATCGCCTTTTTCACCTTGACTATGCAGTCAGAGCAGTACCAGCAACAGCTTTCATGCTTTACGGCAACTTGTATCGTCCTAAGCTCTGCATTGCTTAGGCCTGTACCATCTACATCTATATCTGTCGTCACCCTGCAGTAATCACATGTCAAAGCCCTCATGGCTGTGGCTGTTGTGGGGGTGGGGAGGGGGGGGGGGCATCCAGTGTTGCCCTCCAAAACAGTTTGAGTTATCTTCTGATTTCCCCTTTTTTTCCAGTTCTCCTCGACGAGTTGTTGGTATCTATGTGCCATCCCGATGTACACTGTATCTTGCTTTGAATGACTGATCATATGCCCAGGTAGGGAACGAACTTGCTAACAGCAATCACAAAGCAATAAGAATCCAATTAGAATTTCAGGGCAACCACAAGGAAAATTCCACTAAAGTCCCAGATTTTAGAAGGGCAAACTTTGATAGTTTGAAGAGGCAGCTGAGACAAGGGGTATCACGCTTGGGGGTGAATTACATGACCTCACACAATGTACCCACAGAGGGCGACCTCACCTTACCTGGAGACCTGACGGTTGAGGAAGACCTGATCACGAGATCTGAGGTTGAGGAGTTCCACAACAATTTAAATAATGAGTTACTTAATGCACAAAGGCAGAACATACCGTACAGAAAACTCAGATAAAACAACAATGACCCTAAATGGATAAATCATTATTTAAAGAATATTATTTGAGAAAGGAAGGCTGTAGGTAGGAGAATAAATCGTGATGAAGTTTGCCTCCGAGATTATTATAAGGTATTGGCCAGTAGGGTTAAGACCGAGATAAGAAAAGCAAAGAGGAATAATGAACTGAAGGTAGCAAGGGAGGCGAAGGCAAACCCCAAGGGATTCTATCAAATGTATCAAACTAAAACACGAGAACAGATTGGACCAATACAGTCAGATACCGGCGAGCTAACTGATAACGACGGAGAAATGAGCAATAATCTGAATAAATATTTTTAAACATATTTCACCACCGAAAATTTAAACATGATACCCGAGGCACCGACTCTATACAGAGATAGTGAAGAAAATAAATTAAGCGAGATAGTAGTGACTAGTAACGATGTTAGTAAGCAAATAGACAAACTAAAGCCTAATAAGTCACCTGGTCCTGATGAGGTATTTGCCAGAGTATTCAAGGAATGCAAGGAAGAGCTTAGTATGCCCATAGCAAAGTTGCTTAACATGCCCTTAAAAACGGGTGTATTACCAGAATCCTGGAGGATAGCGAATGTATAACCGATTTTCAAGAAGGGAGATAGATCACTATCCTCTAACTACCGTCCAATCAGTCTAGCATCAACTGTAGGCAAATTACTGGAAGCAATCATTTCAAACTCTATTCGAAATCACCTGGAGAAGCACAAATTGATCAATGATTCCCAACATGGCTTCACAAGCGGGCGTTCATGTCTAACTAATCTATTAACATTCTTTTCATCTTTTTCCGAATCAGTGGACGAGGGGCACAGTTATGATGTGGTATATCTCGACTTTAGCATAGCCTTCGACAGAGTCCCCCACGAAAGACTAATTAGAAAGGTAGCAGCGCATGGCATCAAAGGTAATATCCTTAAATGGATTAGGGCGTGGTTACGGGACAAGAAACAGCGAGTGAGCATAAACGGCACTAAATCGCATTGGAGCAACGTCACTAGTGGAGTTCCCCAAGGCTCAGTACTCGGACCATTATCATTTATTATATACATAAACAACATAGATATCGGCGTAGACAGCAACATCAGTAAATTTGCTGATGACACTAAAATGGGGAGTGTAATTAAATCTCACGAGGACTCCGCAAAACTACAGGAAGATCTGAACAAATTTTTCGAATGGTTTGAAAAATGGCAGATGAAATTCAATGTGGACAAATGTAAAGTACTCAGTATGGAAGATGTAAACAGGGAAACCAGATACCAGATGAACAACGATGTTATTGAGAAATCCGACTGTGAGAAAGATTTAGGAGTAATGATAAGTAAGAATCTTAAGCCAAGTAAACAATGTGTATTTGCTCGAAACAAGGCTAATAAAGTACTTGGGTTCATACAAAGGAGTGTTAGTTGCAAGACTAGCGAGGTCATCCTAAAACTATATCTTGCACTTGAGACCTCATTTGGATTACGCAGTTCAATTCTGGTCACCGTATTACAGAATGGATATAGAAACCTTGGAAAGAATTCAGAGGAGAATGACAAGACTAATCCCGGGCATTAGGAACCTTGAGTACAGAGACAGGTTAAAGCATCTTAATTTGCACTCCCTCGAGAGACGTAGAGTAAGGGGTGATATGATAGAGGTGTATAAATGGAATTCAGGGGCTAAACAAGGGGGTCATTGCAAAGGTACTAAAATTATCCAACTAGGAGCAAACTCGTAACGATGGCTTTAAATTAGACAAATTCAGATTTAGGCGCGAAATTGGTAAACCTTGGTTTGGAAATAAGAATAGTGGACGAGTGGAACAAGTTACCAAATATCATCATTAACTCGAATACGCTGGATGGATATATGAGCAAAAGGGGTTGGGTGTAAATGGGACTGCCCAGTATGGGACAATACAGTAGGCCTGCTGCAGTTTCCTCCTTTCTTATGTTCTGGCATTTAGAAACACTTCTAATTGTCGGCTTAATAATAATAATAATAATAATAATAATAATAATAATAATAATAATAATAATAATAATAATAATAATAATAATAATAATAATAATAATAATAATAATGATCCTTATTATTACCTTGATAGTTTCTTTTAATGAGTCCTGGTAGCAGGGCCTTAACGTCAAGGTCCCTTTAAAAGCCCGTTTCGCCTACAGGGTACAGGCCATTATGGCTTATGTGTCATCCACCGGGCAAGCACAATTTATTTCATCTGAGCAAGATATATACCCCTCAATGGGATGACTTCCTTAATAATCACATCTACACCCACAACGCAGCAACTCCCCAGCATCTTACCGCACTGTACATACAATATATGTAGAGAAAACGCTGCTGTGAGTTTCCATCCTGAGTGCTAGATCTCCTTTATTGTACGTGTGTATGTGGTCATAAGAAAGAGAAAATTGACACATAAGAAAGAGAACTTTGACTACTGGCCACATACGCAAGGCTACAATATCCTTACATATATATTCCTTTATACTGTACCATTATCACTATCATTAATAAAGCCATTTCTTATATGAAGCACATACTGTATCTACAGTTATTTGGTTCCCATTGTGGAGGAAAAATATATGTGCTGAAAGGACAGAAGAATCTCACAACTATAATACTGTAATGTACTTTTGATCTGCAAAGAAACTAACCTCCAGACAAAAACCGATTGTCTCTCGTAGCATTCGGTGGTTTCTGTATTCAAGATCACCAGTGAAGTGTATGGGATTGTTGTCATTGATCCACGGTGACCAAGCATCACATGGGGTCAGGGTGGACGTAGGTCCAAAGGCTGGCCATGGAAAAAAAATTAAAATTATATATATATATATATATATATATATATATATATATATATATATATATATATATATATATATATATATATATATATATATATATATATATATATGTGTGTAGGTGGACGTAGGTCCAAAGGCTGGACATGGAAAAAAAAAAAAAAAAATATATATATATATATATATATATATATATATATATATATATATATATATATATATATATATATATATATATATATATATATATATATATATATATATATATATATATATATATATATATATATGCAAGTAAATCACTGTAGGTGCGAGTGATCTAGGTATATGCTGATAACCACAAGGAAAGAAGAAAACACGAAGTTCCCAAGCGCTTTCGTGCCTGGTTGACAGGGGTGTCAAGGTCAAACACGACAGAGTTGATGCCCTCGCCAAACTCGCGTCTAACAAAGACACCGTTGAATACAATTTGGGTCTGTCAAAAAGAACCCTTAAAACTGTAATTAGGAAAGAACTTATTGATGAGTTTGATGTAAGTAGACAAGTGCAAACAGGCACTAGTCGATCCATAGGTTACCATGATGAGATGTATCAAGTGAAACATGTATATGGAGCAAGTAACAAGATCACTAGATTACAAGATGTTGTAACCGCTAGATTAAAGTTAGGATATAAGTACCTTTGGCAGTATGTTCCTCAAGCAGATGTAAACAAAACTAAATGTATAGTGTGTGGCCAGACATATGGCCACACACTTGAACACTACGTCCTCGACTGTGTGAAGATAGAACCTTTTAGGGACAGGTCCAAGCACACTGTGTGTGAAATGGCACAACACTTCATCTCTAATGGCAAGATAGCCGACATATTAAGATTGTATCCACTTTTTTGCACTTAGTAACTATATCAATTCTCATGTACAGAACCAAATACGCAATGTGCTTGAATACTTCTCACGTAAATGTGAATAACAAAGTGTGAGGCCAGACTTACTGCCTCACACGCCTGTACTCACGCAATTGTGAATAAGTTACCCTTTATGTATAGAACTAAACAAATAATGTAAATGAAATACTGTGTAACATTCAGTGCCATAATATCCTAACAACGGGGGTTAATTATTATGACCCTTTGTAAACTCTACTCTGTAATCCTTTTGCGCTACCGCTCACAGGATGAGTGTGGGGTGCACAATAAAGTAGCCGCTGTAAGCGGCAAAATCAAAATCAACCTATATTTGTTTTTTCGGACTGGGTCTGTCCCAATTAGTCCGATTTATTGAGGTTCTACTGTATATGCCAGTGTTTACAAGAGATTAGGTTTTGTCTGTGGTTGGTACTGAATGTTGTAACAAGTGAATCATTCTTCAGAAAACAACAGACAAAAGGCAAAGATTCTTACAAATAAAAACTTTTTGTTGCCTACCATGAAGAAGTAAGTACAGGTAGCTGTTTAGTTAAGAAATTATATATATATATATATATATATATATATATATATATATATATATATATATATATATATATATATATATATATATATATATATATATATATATATATATATATATATATATATATATATATATATACATATATATATATATATATATATATATATATAAATATATATATATATATATATATATATATATATATATATATATATATATATATATATGCTGATAACCACAAGGAAAGAAGGAAACACGAAGTTCCCAAGCGCTTTCGTGTAGTTCACATCTTCAGGGGTGACAACCTGAGTCGAGGGTGCCAAGGGCAAGTAGTGAGGATAGAGAGTCAGTGATGATGAGACTGTCAGTAACAGTGGTTTCAATAAATTTAATAGCTGTGAGTATGGTAACTCATTCAGTTTGTAGAGTGGATGCCCAGTTGTTAATTCTAACTCCTTTCTCAATTATATTACCGTCAGGTTGAATCACAACAATAGCACTTCCAGCCCTCCCACAGGCGGTGTTAGAGATCCATCAGTGTAGATGGTCTGTGTGATATTATCATCAGTCTGTAGAGTGTGTATGTGTTCAAGAGCTCTCAATTTGGCAGTGTGTTGGAGATAAATGCTTTGTATAATTAATTTTTTAGGCGGATGTCGGTATTGTGATATCGAAGGGAACTGTCCGCCAGGGTGGCAAGAAGCGCTGTTGTGTCTCAACTTTGTACAGGTGGTCTAGTCCAAACATCTTCATATGTGTAGCTGTAGTTTGGATCCATTTAGACTCAGTAGTCCCATGGTTCATACTACTGACATATAGGAGTGGATGGGGTGGGGGGGAGATAACACTGCTTATCTGAACTATTTAAAAAAAAATCAGTTGTTGTTAAGTTATTACTGCACTTCAACAACTAGGGTATTTAAGTGTATAACAAGGTTATTAAAAGAATATTACATCAACAATAAAAAAATATGAGAGAGAACTCTCTGGGTTGAAAACTCAGACTATAAGTCTGGTTGTCACCAAGATGATTGTTATTTACTGTAAAGTGTTATGTGTAAGTAGCCACAGAATTTGTCTTATGAATAAAGAGAAAACTATATACTGTACAGTACTATAAAGATAAAACTAAGAACAAATAAGTGTAGGAGTATATTATATGTTAAAGATGAGTGTTTATCTGGGAGCAGTTGACAGGGGGCGGGGGGTAGGACGGATGGGAGACTCTTTCCAACTCTCTCCCTCAATGTTCCTCTAACTGTCTAACACGTCTTTGTGCAATTTCACCCCAATTCTCAAATACAAGAAATTTTGGATCATTTGGTGCCAGGTTGATAAAATATTATCATAAATGAATCGGCTTTCCTGAAAAACAGAATCCCACACTGAACACCGTGAGTCATTTGTTTACAAAGGGCAAACAGCTAATCGGCTTACCACAATGTCTGTCTTCAGCATTTATCAAATTAGTACTGTACATTCCTGTATTCATCATCACTTAATAAATACTATTGCGGTGTATTTATCACCACTTAATAAATACTATTGTAGTGTATTTATCATCACTTAATAAATACTATTGTAATGTATTTATCAACACTTAATAAATACTATTGTAGTGTATTTATCATCACTTAATAAATACTATTGTAGTGTATTTATCACTTAATAAATACTATTGTAATGTATTTATCAACACTAAATAAATACTATTGTAGTGTATTTATCACTTAATAAATACTATTGTAATGTATTTATCACCATTTAATAAATGCTATTGTAGTGTATTTATCACCACTTAATAAATATTATTGTGGTGTATTTATCATCACTTAATAAGTAATATTGTAGTGTAAAGTATTATGCATCTGCCTATACCCTGGTTTATTTATTAATCATTTGTCTTAGTGTACAAGTTGCCAAATTAAGCCATCATATAACACTCGGAGGCAGTAAATAACGGTGTCTAGAAGGTATCTTCACATTAAATACTTTACAGTGTGTTATAGTGACCTCAGTTGTAAGCTGGTCTGCTGAAAGCTCTCACCCGAACGCATCCTGAACAAATAACCTTCTGATACAGCTTATCCTTTTATTTTCAAGTCTTATTACAAATATCATACAGTATTGCGTTTTTTCTCTATTACTGAAGGTATTATATAGCAAATCTGATTCGACCACTGTATAGTATTCAGAAAGTGTTGTTCATTTCACATTTTTTTGTATTTAATCTTCAACATTTCTTAAACATGGATTAAAAAAAATTATTTCTGGTGATCAGAGCATCTGAGCAGCTAGACAGCCCACCAGTGGTGAAGAGAATAAATGTAAACAATACAATAAAAAAAATTTGACAACGAGTTATTTTTAATTAAATACTTCAACAAGTTTATAAAATATCACCAAACAATGAAAGACCTTCAAAAAGATGTAACGTATACTTTTTCTTTTATCCTCTTCACCACTGATCGGCTCTTAGCCGCTTAGGCAGTTGGTCACATCTCTGTTATGCATTGTTGGCAAATAATGTACTGGCATGTGAATATATATCTGAACCTGCCCCAGTGTTGGTCAACACTCCCCACAATACCTCCAACACTCCTGTGGCTGGGAGTTTGAGTTCCCAGAATTGGCTGCTTTTTATTGTTCACTGTCACAGTGCACACCACTGAATAATCATCACTGTCATAGGCCACACCACTGAATAATCATCACTGTCATAGGCCACACCACTGAATAATCATCACTGTCATAGGCCACACCACTGAATAATCATCACTCTCATAGGCCACACCACAGAATAATCATCACTGGCATAGGCCACACCACAGAATAATCATCACTGTCATAGGCCACACCACTGAATAATCATCACTGTCATAGGCCACACCACTGAATAATCATCACCGTCATAGGCCACACCACTGAATAATCATCACCGTCATAGGCCACACCACAGAATAATCATCACCGGCATAGGCCACACCACAGAATAATCATCACTGTCATAGGCCACACCACTGAATAATCATTGTCAATACACCACTGAATAATCATCACTGTCAGGCCACAATTCTAATCATCACTGTCATAGGCCACACCATTGATTAATCATCATTGTCATAGGCCACACCATTGATTAATCATCACTGTCATAGGCCACACCATTGATTAATCATCATTGTCATAGGCCACACCATTGATTAATCATCACTGTCATAGGCCACACCATTGATTAATCATCATTGTCATAGGCCACACCATTGATTAATCATCACTGTCATAGGCCACACCATTGATTAATCATCATTGTCATAGGCCACACCATTGATTAATCATCACTGTCATAGGCCACACCATTGATTAATCATCATTGTCATAGTCCACACCATTGATTAATCATCACTGTCATAGTCCACACCATTGATTAATCATCACTGTCATAGGCCACACCATTGATTAATCATCACTGTCATAGTCCACACCATTGATTAATCATCATTGTCATAGGCCACACCATTGATTAATCATCACTGTCATAGTGCACACCATTGATTAATCATCATTGTCATAGGCCACACCATTGATTAATCATCACTGTCATAGGCCACACCATTGATTAATCATCATTGTCATAGGCCACACCATTGATTAATCATCAGTCATAGGCCACACCATTGATTAATCATCATTGTCATAGGCCACACCATTGATTAATCATCATTGTCATAATTAACATTGATTAATCATCAATTTGATTAATCATCATTGTCATAGGCCACACTATTGATTAATCATCACTGACACCATTGATTAATCATCATTGTCATAGTCACACATTGATTAATCATCACCACACCATTGATTAATCATCATTGGCCACACCATTGATTAATCATCATTGTCATAGTCCACACTATTGATTAATCATCACTGTCATAGGCCACACCATTGATTAATCATCATTGTCATAGTGCACACCATTGATTAATCATCATTGTCATAGGCCACACCATTGATTAATCATCACTGTCATAGGCCACACCATTGATTAATCATCATTGTCATAGTCCACACTATTGATTAATCATCACTGTCATAGGCCACACCATTGATTAATCATCATTGTCATTGGCCACACTATTGATTAATCATCACTGTCATAGGCCACACCATTGATTAATCATCATTGTCATAGTCCACACTATTGATTAATCATCACTGTCATAGGCCACACCATTGATTAATCATCATTGTCATAGGCCACACTATTGATTAATCATCATTGTCATAGGCCACACCATTGATTAATCATCATTGTCATAGGCCACACTATTGATTAATCATCACTGTCATAGGCCACACCATTGATTAATCATCATTGTCATAGGCCACACTATTAATTAATCATCACTGTCATAGGCCACACCATTGATTAATCATCAGTCATAGGCCACACCATTGATTAATCATCATTGTCATAGGCCACACCATTGATTAATCATCACTGTCATAGGCCACACCATTGATTAATCATCACTGTCATAGGCCACACCATTGATTAATCATCATTGTCATAGGCCACACCATTGATTAATCATCACCGTCATAGGCCACACCATTGATTAATCATCCACCATTGATTAATCATCACTGTCATAGGCCACACCATTGATTAATCATCATTGTCATAGGCCACACCATTGATTAATCATCATTGTCATAGGCCACACCATTGATTAATCATCATTGTCATAGGCCACACTATTGATTAATCATCACTGTCATAGGCCACACCATTGATTAATCATCATTGTCATAGTCCACACTATTGATTAATCATCATTGTCATAGGCCACACCATTGATTAATCATCATTGTCATAGGCCACACCATTGATTAATCATCATTGTCATAGGCCACACCATTGATTAATCATCATTGTCATAGGCCACACCATTGATTAATCATCATTGTCATAGGCCACACCATTGATTAATCATCACTGTCATAGGCCACACCATTGATTAATCATCATTGTCATAGGCCACACCATTGATTAATCATCACTGTCATAGGCCACACCATTGATTAATCATCATTGTCATAGGCCACACCATTGATTAATCATCATTATCATTATCTGAACCTGTGGCAACAAAGCCCATATAGTAATACAGCCATAAAGCAGCTGTGTCTATGCTAGTTGTGAAGGGGTAGCACAGAGCATTTATAATTATTGACCAACCTTCCTATGTTTGTGTACAAGTGATTTAATCTCATCAAATTAAAGGTGTACCCATTTCTGGGTCACTTTTCTGTGAATCGACCAAACTTTCACCAGAAAATAACATATACTGAGCCTTGTGCCTTTACAGCTGGATGGTTGCATAAATTTAAGTTGGTCCATGGCAAGAGCTGTTAAACTCTCTGTCAAGGTTATTAAATATTCACACCATAAAATGGCCAGCATTTTTAAAATCCATAAAAGAATTGTGGATCTTTAATAATTTATTTCATCAGTTTAGATATAGTGGCAAGAGTAACAGCAGGTACAATATTTATTTATATGATTGATGAGCTTTGTACTAACTGGTGGTAGATGTTACAGCATAGACAAGGGTAACGGTAGATACAGAACAATTAGAGAATTATATGACTGATAAGCAAAATACTTACTGATAGTACTTGAGACAGTTGTAACTTCTTCACAGGCACAGTAGAAGGAAATTTCATAATTAAAACAACCTGCGACATTGTCTACACTGAGACACTTCAGACCATGTATGGCATCACAGATTATATTTTGTTGGAGATCAGTAGCAGGAAGTTGAGCTGTGAAAGGGAGCTGGTTTCAGTAAGTTATATTTTTAAATTGTACATTGGATTAAGATTATCTGTATACATTGAAAACTACAGTATCAGAAAGTCCCTGACTTATGAATGTCCAACTTACGAACGCCCGCCAATACAAATGGGGTTAAACTTTAAATTTACTGTATTTCATTAACCTGATGACTTATTTTTTACTTTCATTTACTGTAATTTTTCATTCTATTTCTCGTTTTTTCTTAAATTAAGTGATTTTAGATGTACAGTAAACCCTCGAAGATCCGGACCTGGGAAATACGGATTTCGGAAGATCCGTACCAAAAATTTGGGGATTGATGCACCATTCAAGCAACTTTCAGAAGCTTCTTCCCAGGCCTTGCCAATGTTGTCGATTGCATGAAGAATGTTGAAGCGGCGCCAACATTCTTGGGCCATAGGTTTATTTTCTCCATCTGTAGCCCTTAGCAGCTGGGCCATGGTGCACAATAAAAAATACTCCTTGAATGCAGCGATTACACCTTGGTCCATAAGCTGCATCAGTGTTGTCATGTTAGGAGGCAGGAAGACAACTCGAACATTGTCATGTAAGTCGTCGATATCGGGAGGATGAGCTAGAACATTGTCAACGACAAGAAGAATTTTGAAGACAAGGTTCTCCTTGGCACAGTATTCCTTCATTGCAGGGACGGCGTACACGTTTAGCCACTAGCTAAATATGGAGCTGGTTGTCCATGCCTTGTTATTTGCCTTGTAAATGACAGGAAGGTGTTCCTTGGAGTAACCTTTCAGGACCCTTGGGTTGGCAGTGCGAGAAATTAGCATACAGTAGGCTTCAGCTTGAAGTCGCCAGCAGCATTAGCGCCAAGCAGCAGTGTCAAACGGATTTTTGCTGCTTTAGAACCTGGCGCTCTTTTCTCTTTCTTTTGAGATATAGGTTCTATCTCGCATCCTCTTCCAAAATAGACCAGTCTCATCCACATTAAAGACTTCATTAAAGACTTGTTTCGCTGAGTAGCCTTCTTCCTCGACAATGCTTTTGAAATCAGGAAAGAATATATCAGCAGCAACCGTATTTGAACTAGCACCTTCACCAGTCATTTTAATGTTATGGAAGTTGTAACGATGCTTAAAACGTTGAAACCATCCTTAGCTGGCCGTAAAGTTCTCTTCCTTTGATCCTTCACCCTCTACTGCCTTTAAGTCATCAAACAAGGATTTTGCTTCATGCTGGATAACCATAAGGCTCACAGGGGCATTGTGTTGATTCTGGTCCTTCATCTTTTCAATAACGGAACTTCGAGAACAACTTGTCTTTGTTGCACTCAGAGAACTACAACTTCCAGCACTAGCCTTAATCTTGTCTGTCGATCTGGATAGTACCCACTGGTGTAGGGGTTAGACCTAGAGCAGCAGCTTTGTCCACAGTATGTTCTCCTTTTTCAAAACAGGTTATTTCCTCCATTAGCATCAGTATAGGATTGAGCAAAAACTCTTTGAACAAGCAAGACTGGAAGCTTAACAAAGACTGGCGTCGCTTGGGTACGCTGTGTGACGTTCAGTGAGTGAAAGGTAATGCTCCAAGCTATTAAAGCGTAGCGCGGCAAGAAAAGAGAGTGGTGAGTCGTACAAAGTAGTCCGTGATGAAGCAAAGACAACGTTATATTGAGTCGTCCCGTTAACCAAATTATTGGGATCTAAATAATAGTGATGTTATAACGAAACGACGTTAAATGGGGACTTACTCTACAGTAATCTAATGTGGATTAGAAATATATAAGATAATTATATTATAAAATAAAAAACAAAGACCATAGTGTGTATGTGAGAGAAGTGAACGTGTATGGAAGTGGTTCTAGCCAAGGCCTTGGCTATAAACTATGTGGCCGATGCACCAACCCAGCAGTCTTTTATATTATATCTCCGTTAGCCAGAATCTCTCTTAACCGAAACTCTTCGACAGAAAAAAAGGGGCACATTTTCTGGAAAATTCTGAGAAAATTTTCCCAGTACCCGAAAAATTCCAGAAAATTTTGGTGGTAAGGGAGTCTATTTTCCGGGGCTGAGAGATGAAAATCAGGCACATTTTCTGAAAATTCAGAGAAAATTTTTCTGGTACCCAGAAAACTCTGGGGATGGGGGATATTTTTCCGGGTTTGAGAAATGATGTAATGCATCATTCTGGAACTTCAGACAACATTTTTCCGTTACCTGGAAAATTACTGGGATGAGAGATTTTTTCGGCTTTGAGAAAGTCGTCTCGTTACTAAGAAATCTCTCATTCTCGGAAGAGCTCTACATCAATTGTTCCGGCTAACTGAGATATGACTTTGTAATGAAACTATAAAACTTGTGAATAATTATTACAATAATCTGTTGTGACTTAGAAACATGGAAAATATAATACAAAACAATACAATAAGATAGAATAAAGAGCACATGCCTGTGAGTCGGCTGAGCTGGTCGATTGCCTGAACTATGTCACGAGCTGGATGCATGGGAGGTATGCGTTTGGAAGAACTTACTCTTTGTACAGTCACAATCAAAAGTTTTGGCATCCCCTGGCTGGGTGTCCGCCGAGGCCAGGGTTGAGGTAAGACTGGGTGGTCAGACGCAGACTAGTTCAGCAATGTGGTAACGAGGCACTACGATGGTGAGGTTCACATTCCACCACCACAACACTCCGAGATTCATAGCACACGAGCACAGGAAGGAACTTATTACGAACTTTGCCATGTCATGAACTTGCATAACAAATGCATTCATAACATTGTTGCCACACATAGCAATAACATGTTAAGATTGGAGCATGAAAAACTTTGCCCGGTCTCAAAACACTGGCTTGGAACCACGAGATGCGTGTCCTCATATTATACATGAATCATCAGTGCAGCATTATATAAAGGGTGGCCGGCAGCCAAATTTCGTCAAGAGGGTATTATGTATTATATATTCAGTGCTGCTCTGTTATAATGAATTGTGTGTAAAGTGGTTTATGGTTTATATACTGTGCACATATTAGTTGTTTATTAAGGATGGAAAACCAAGTGCAGTTTAACTTTGTGAGGAGTCATTGCCTACAATATTTTGTCCTATGCTAAATACAGTATTTTTAAAGTCAGTGATCATGTATATTATATATTATCTTGATTAAATTTAATAGTTCATGATGGAAACTGCACATTTATTATGGTGAACTTTTGTTATTAAATTTTATTTAAATCTTTTGTGACGTGTATAATCACAAACCTTCACTCCTGAACTGTTGTGATAAAGTAAGAGGGCTGTGATTAAACCCATGACGCTCAATTTCGTCCTTATTTGTTTTTGTAACATTTGCATTTAACATTGTTTGTCGTGTAGTGAAGTAACATTAATTTTAAGTAATAAATATTAAGGATTAAGTTGTGCAGAGTTGCCAATTTGTTTTTTTTGTTGTGCCATGTGTGCCCTCATTATTATATTAATCCTTAGCGTAATTCAAGTTGCTATGTTATGGCATAACAATAGAAACATTATAAACATTATTCATGGCTACCTTATACTAGGGGGTTCGGTGTTTATTAAAAAAATAAAATAAATATTTTCAAACTTTTTTCCCAATTGATAGCATACAATAAATTCTTATACGTAAAGTTTCTCCCCATATAATGGCACACATCGCCATGCCTCAAGTATTGCCAAAAATTAACAAGCAGTGTTGTATGTCCACATAATACAACGTGTTATTAATGTTTCCCAACTTAAACAAACACCAGAAATTATAAAGTGTCACATAATGAGGATTGCTTACTAAACACGGTGCACCTGTGCCCTAAACTGTGTTAGACGCTGGCACCCCCTCTAGCCCCTTACTTATGTAATTAAATTACAAGGCATCTGTTGTTCATTGGGTCATAAATGCAACCCTGTCTTAAAAGGACACCATATGTAGAGGCACCAGCCCACACCCCTATCACCCTTGAAGTAAGTGACAGTTACTTAATTTTCAGCAGGAAGGAGGGAGGGAGGGAGGGAGGGTCATGGAGGAATACTGCATGACCGATGCATGTGTGTGCAATTTTTGGGGGGAGGGATGCAGGATAAACCTGCATCAACAGCTATACTTACAAAAAACTTCCCTGCAGCTTGCATTGGCAGGATGTTCGCATGACAATTTGTTTTGTTTAAGAATTTGGTCCACAGTCAACATGAAACCATCTTCATCCTCATTTATACTACTAACGTATGGTGTCCAATCATCACATCTAGAATTGTTTTTAAATCACATTAAAACCGGAGATAAATGTACAGATCTATGCAAATACATTGAAAAATTCTTGTACAAGCACCAACTTCATACATCAAAGAAAATAGTTTAAGCAAATACAATCTTGTTTTTCAACTACAACATCAGTGAACTTTAGCTATTACTTTTCAATTTCAGTTGTCTGATGTGAACAAAATTAGAAACCTTAATACAGTATATTGTTTGAACAGTGAGTAATATATCATCTTACATGTGGAAATAATAACTGGCATTAAGTATCTTACTATGTAGGTTTTTTGATAAAATGGTTGGGGCAATAACTTACAGCTCTGTGGTTGAAGTTTCAGTAGGAACAGGAGTGGATAAACAATGTTCCAAGGGGACACAGCTTATACTGTTGTCTTGGCAGGTACATCGCTTACATGAAGGTAGATTGTATGAAACTCCAGGCTGTAAGAATAATTTATTGGCTAATGAAAATCACTTTAGTCCTAACATATACATAAAAAAGCAAAACATAAATTAGCTGAACTTCCACCTACAGTGGGGTTTCATTTTATGTGATTCTGACGTATACGGTTATAGCTTACGTGATTGGTTGAAATGTGACGATAGTTACAGTATAGCTTGCACGGTAGTTGTGGGTAGCGGTATAGCATTAAATTAGTGATCTTATGGTTATTTAGCCCCAAATTTAGTGATTTTAGTCATTTTAGTTATTGAACATATTTTTATAATATATCAGTACTCTACTGAAAAAATAAAAAAAACTGGCGAACGCAACAACAGCCAGTTCCACCATCTCTCACCTCCAGCACGCTGGTGTCATCTCTTACCTATTAGCTCTCATTAGGCCGATATCAAATCTGATTAGACCACTGTACAGTATCCCCATTAAAGGCCGCAGTATATATTTCAATAAAAAATAAGCTAATAGTATTTTATAAAAAGATAATTAATTTTTTAATGAACTGTACTTAGGGTAAGTAAGTAATTAAGTAATATACTGTAGTACAGTTCATTAAGATACAAAAAATATTATAAAATATATTACAGGTCGAAAATCGATTTTATGGCAATAAATGGTCCGCAACCTCTGATGTTCTGGACAGTTTTACGGTGGTGGAATTTCATATTTACCCCTCATGTTCACGGTAGGTTAACCTTACCGGGCTGTGAGGTGTTATGGTTAATTTTGAACTCATAAAACAAACTTATCATAAAGTAAAAAACATAAAAGAAAATAAGCTTTCTTTATGTGTTAAGAATTCACGCTAAGTGGGGTAGGTTGGAGTGAGGGATCTCAGTTGTCTCATGTGTAGTCAAACAATTGTAACCAAATGGGAATAATTTTTTTTTCATATTATATTATTATTATTTTGAGTTATTCCTCACATTTACTGGTATATATTATATTATATTATTCCTTATACAAGTTGGTATGTGGTGGGAATTAATTTTCACAGTTGGTACCACTGTTCATAGCATTAACTGTTGTGGCGGTGGTCAAGGCCATTCGTTGGTGTGAATCTAGTGTGTTGTTGCAAATTACGTCTAGGATTTTACCTATAACTGAGTGGCTTTGAAAAGTCGATTATTATTAAAGGAATATATCATGAAATAGATTAAGATGAATGAATGTCTGTGTGTTCGTGTGTGTGTTAGTGTGTCCGCACGAGAATCTCGGAAACTACTTTACCGATCTGTAGTGATGACGGATGGTGTTATAAGTAGTGATGATGATGGATGGTGTTATATGTAGTGGTGATGGATGGTGTTATATGTAGTGATGATGGATGGTGCTATATGTGGTAATGATGGATGATGTTATATGTATGTTATACCATACCGCTGTACCGGTATGGTATACTCGCATAAAATGAGACCCCACTGTATAAAGTATTTCCTGTCTATAGATGTGTGAAGAAATCAAATAGTGTTCACCCAATTTTCATTAATATTTAATTTTTTTTTTTAAATATTAATTGCACATCATTTGGCAATAATAAAACACTTGTAATAAACAAATATCTGGATGGGCTTTCCAATAACAAAATTTCACAGCATTTTTCTACACCGAGATAAAACTTGTAATCTTGTCGGTAATATTCCAAACATCTGCTGAATAAATGCGTTTCTCTGTGACCCATTAACTGTTTTGTTATCATATAATAAGATTCTGAAATATTATTTTACATACCATTATAGCAGGTCCAGCATCATCTTGTCGGCAAGTGCACTCAGCCTCAGGAACACAGTGTGTGTCATTTATCATAAACTGACCGTATGGACAGGTTATATCGTCGAGATTGTCAACACAGCCATATGCACAGTTGTCACCATTCTATGGGTAAAAGCAGTCTTATAATCATACATGTTTAAAAGACATTCACTGAAAGTTGTTTTGTTTTTAAGAGTAGACTCAAACATGGGGGTTACGCTCTTGAATAAAACTATGTTGAGCATATGTGTAATGGGCAAATTTAATACCTTATGACCAAAATTGGGTTACAGGAAGTTAAGAAAAAAAAGGTCTTAACCTAACCTCAGGAGTGAATATGCCCTGTATATTGTACTGCCCATGCATACATATACGGGTGTGGACAAAATTCCCTGAACACCTGTCTGGTTACTGGGAAAATTTTCCAAGTGTCTAAACTACTCATCGTGCACAGACACTAGCCCACATCCTCAGAATGCTTCTGGGTACTGGAGAAAGTTTTCCAAGAGTCTAAACTTCTGGAGTCTATAAAAACAGCTATAATTAAGTTAGAAACTCCACTTCGTTACTAGAATAATCCAGAATAGTTTATCTAAATGTGAGGTAAAATAAGTATATTTAAAAATTAAAAATCCTCTCACAAATAATCAGAAACAAGACAACAAAATTTATAAGAAATGTAAAAGTGTACCCGCAAGACAATTCCATGCTTTGTTTATACAGTTAACTTTGATAACAAAGTACACACATATATATATATATATATATATATATATATATATATATATATATATATATATATATATGTATTTCATTAGCCCAATAAAGCTCGCGGACTTCTACATATAATCAACACCTCACCCCGCCAGGGTTCGAACCCACGATCTTATGATTGTGACCAGGGAACGTTACCTCTGGGCCACCAGGACACTAAAAGCAATCCTAGACTCTGTTATATTTCACATGAGGCCTGTTCAACGAGCTTATGGCGCCGTGAACCTCTAATGGGGACTACCCATGCCACTTAGGTGGGTGATCAGAGTAACGTTTTACCAAATCTGGGTTTGAGTCCTGGCGGGGTGAGGTGTTGATTATATATATATATATATATATATATATATATATATATATATATATATATATATATATATATATATATATATATATATATATATATATATATATATATATATATATATATATATCCTTTTCCGATTCAAATACTAGCGAAGGTTCTGCACAAATATTGCAGCATATATGAGGGGCCCAGTTCTTGTCCTGATCTCCAATCTTACAGCCAAAATAAAGATGATACGCTTTCCTAACCAAGGCAGTTATAGCAAGCTTTTGTGATGCAAAAGTCAATTCTCCACAAACATAACAAAAGTTATCTGCACTGTTCACGCAATTACTAGGCATATTTGTTCAAATTTGGTTAAAAAAACCATCAATGTCAAAAGCAAACACTGAAAAGAGACTTTATGACTGTATGACTTCCAAGAACGAATTGATGCAATCCAGTAAGTAGGGCGATGTATTCCTGAGTTATGATTGCACCATCCACTTTCTGTTCTCAAGGTGGCCAGAATAGCAAACAGTGCCAAAATTCATTTAAGTCGCACAATAGGTCCATTCAGTATAAGCCTGTCCCCCCCCACAAAAAATTATACTGACCTCCACTCCCCCTTCTCATAAGTAGATGCAATTGTCAATTTTATGCATCATTTTTGTACTCAGTGCCCCCAAATTAGTAAAGATTGACTACTCTCATTTCTGAAGCATTTTGGCTGTAGACCAGTGGAATCAAACTCTGGACCTCTGCATGTGAACAGTTTGGAGTACACAAGAAGGCCTTGCACCTATATAGTAGGATGGTGAAATGGAGTCCATCTTTACTTATCACAAGGCAGCTCAATATTAACCACCAAAATTTTATATAATAATCAAGGAAACAATTTACAAGCCCTGACAAGTTCTTAATGCAAACTAAATCACCTTAATTGGAAAAAAAAGACAAAAATAATAATACATTTCACCATAATTACCACATTATTTCGGTTCAACTGGTGTCTGGTTAATAAAACATTATTGTAAACAATAAGTTTTCATAACAAAATCCCACACTCAACCCAGAGGAGTTATTGTGTCATAGTTAGTTCCCGATGATATGTTTAAATAGACGAACTGCTGATAGTGTTTATTACAGTACTTGTGATACCAAACTACAGTATATCTTATATAACAAAAACAGTAATGAATCACACAAAAATATTTAACTTATAACTTAAGAAAGGTCTAAACACGAGACTCATAAGTAGAAAGTACAAAACTCATTTTATTACTATGGGGAGTGTGAAATTTGGGAGGAAGGTGCACGAATGTCGCAAAACGGGGAATTTGGGGGTCCGTGTGAAACTTGTAAATCGCAAAAGTGGAGCTGCCAGCAACATATGTGTTCTTAAAGCCTAGCGGTCACTTTGGATGCCTTGTGATTAAGAAGATAAAATATACTTACCATGCATTCACCGATACTATGTAGAACCGATAAATGATAGTTGCATATTCTGTCACATGGCACAGCACATGTCTTGTACTTCTTGGGCGGTATGCACTCCGCAATCGGAGCTGTGAAATACAAAGAGAACTTAGAGAAATTATCAGCTATGAGGATATCTTTATCGAAGAATATGGGAGCAGAGCAGTATTTAAGCTCTACCACCAGTAAACACAATACTGTTTGAGAAGTATAGTATTATCTTTTTTTACGTTTTCAAGGCCAAAACATTATTATTCCGAAAGGTTGATTGATTGTGGTACAGTACGTGAAAAAACAGATCACACAAACGAAAAATTTGCGATATAAAATTTTTTAAAATTCGAAGATATTAACAGCAACTGCTGTGCCCTCTTTGTTTACAAATCTATCAATCACCTGCTTGACAATAATTATTTCCTGTTCCGGAATAATCAGAGATACAACTTAAGGCATCCAGAGCTACTAAGACCACTCTCCATGCGCTCCTCTCAGTCCCAGACCTCCATAAAATATCAAGGTGTGAAGGTGTGGAACAACTTATCCCCACCCATCCAAGCAAAGACTACGCTCCCTTCCTTTAAATCATCTCTTAAAATATATCTATTGTCTAAGTAATAATATTTCTTGTAACACCTACTATATTTACAGTACCTGCTTTTACTGTACCATCAAAACCGTTTTATCGGAAATTATCATGTAAATAGAGAAGTAATTACCATTGCAATAAACATAATTGCCAACTAGACATAATCCTGACAGCTCTGTCCTCTTGTTCAACCTTATTACTGTACAACCCATGTTGTACTGCTCCCTCATTATACTTATGTTTTTCAATTCCACTGTAATTTATGTATAAAAATAAATAAAAATAAAAAATAAATAAATAAATAAAATTAATAAATATTGAAGTGATAACCGTGGTAACATTATGAGATGTTCTTATTTCCACCATGCTTTTGTACTATTACAGATGATACTAAATGTTACATAACACTTCCTTGAGATAAATGTATAGTATAATCAGGTGCCTAAAAGAGAGCTCAGGTTATCAAATGGCTCAGCCATGTTAATATTGTTATTATTATCCACTCTGTATCTGTGTTTTTCTGGCTAAATAAACTGTTTTAATTCAATTCAATTCAAAACAACACTGTCCCATTATATCCCCCCTCCCTCTCTCCCTCCTCGCTGCCAGGGAAGTTTCTAGAGGGTCAATATATAATTTTCCTTACTTATTTTTTTATTGTTTTATCATTTGAAAATGTTAAAAATTATTTTTGGAAGAGTTTAGATTTTTCTCGATTTATCCCCACGTGGGGGTACTGCCAGCGGCACCCTAACCCAGGGCTTAAGGGTTAAATTAAGGAAACCGACTGAGGAAAGATAATTGAAAAATATGAAAAAAAAAAATCAGATCTTTGTGCACTTTCCTGCAGAAATTCCCACAATATCAAAGTTATTTTTGGAGATTTGGCAATTAAATGGACAGCTAAATGCCCCCCTCTCACGTGCATGCTCAAGGTAATTCTGATGTGTATCAACAGCCTCTAGTAAAATATTCATAAGAAATAAACAAGAAAAGATAACTACTGTTTTCTCTGCTGCTATCTGGCATCTTTCTGTTATGTTGCTGACTGTAGAGCGAGGAAGGAGGAGCAGCTGGACTCAGGGTTGCCAGATTGGCCTTTTTATGGCCAAATATGAGATATTTGGCCTTTTTGGAAGGTATTTGGCCACCAAAATTTCGATTTGGCCATATTCAAAATTTGGCCAAAATTTGGCCATTTTTTAAGTACGTACTAAACGCGTATTGAACGCGTTTACAATACGTAGACTGAACGGAGTGCCGGCCCGCCGGGCAGCTGGTGCCCGGCGGGCACTCAGAAAAACTCTTTGCAATAGAATTTACAGTAATGATGGTACAGACAAAGGCATCGAAAAAATTGATTTTGGAGCCAAATTTCAGCAAGAAGTTAATAGTCATCTAAAGGAGTTCAAGGAGAGACAACAAGTTAAAGAAGAAGAAAGCAAAGTCCTTGATGTTAAAAGAAGAAGCCGTATATTTATTGTTGAGGCCATCGATCAAGTGCGTTCCAGATTGTGCAATGCAGCTGAAGCATTCAAAAATCTTTCATTACTTAATCCTTTGAAGGTATTAAACCAAACAGCTAAAGGTGATTTACCTATGTTGCATTTAGCTAAAAATAATTCAGATGAAATAGAACAACAATATTAGAAAATTACTGTAACAGATTGGAGACTAGAAAATGTGTTTGAAAATAATGAAATTCCAGATGACACAACCAAATTTTGGCTTGGTGTCTATCATCATGAAAACTTCAAGGAATTGGCAGCTTATGCACTTAATTGCCTAGTCACACCAGCAAGCAATGCTATTGTTGAACGAATATTTTCTCTGGTAACTGCAATCAAAACAAAACCAAGAAACAGAATGCAAATCAATCTTCTAGATGCAATTATCAGAATCCGAGCGCATCTCTTCGAGAATTCAATCTGTTGTAAGGATATGCGTATAACGGATCGAATGATAACGAACTTCAAGTCTGATATTCTCTATTCGTATGGTGGTAGAATTGGTGTTGCATCAACTTCACACTCACAACAGACTGCACGAAGCGCTCAAGAAGAAGTTGACATAACGATATTCCTGTAACAAGATTGAGGTGAGTTATTTTACCTTATGCCTATTATTATTGTTAAATTGATTTATTTAGAAATATTTCAACGTTTTGTGTTTACTTTGTTGTTTTTAAAGGTTTCTAAGTTTAATTTGGAGAGTATGTAGGTTTTTAAAAACAATTTTACCATTTGACCTTTCTTTGGCCTTTTATTCCTGTGTTTTTGGCCATAAGCAACTGAAACCATCTGGCAACCCTGGCTGGACTAGCATTCAAATAGGGAACTCAGTTCGCTCTCCACTGTCGAAACAGTTCGTCGTATGACTCATTTCTTGCCGCAGCCCTTGCTCCAGAACATTTATTCAAAAATTTATTTTTTATTACATTTTCAGAAATTTATCCACTATTTATGGGCCAATAAAAAAAAATTGTCATTTGAAAGGGCAAAAAAAAAAACCTTCGAATTTGTTGGTCGTACTTTTTTGTTATTAAAAAAATAGATTAGGAGTGGTTGAATATGATTTTTTTTAATAATTTTATAAATATATAAAAAGTAATTCCAACAATTCGTTAATTATGTTGATAACTATCACATAAATAATATGCAAGAAGACTCTTCATGAGATAGCAGAGGCATATCAAAAATAAATTTCTTGAAATTTCGATTTTGTTATAATAAATTTCCAACCAAAATGCTTGAAACTTGGATATAATCAATACTATATAGATATACATAACATATAGGTATATAAAAATCACGAAAATCGGATGATAATTAAAATTGTCGAAGTCAGTATCCTTAAGGGTAATGTGTAGAGAAGTACAGTAGCATTCGACTACTGCCTTATGATTATATAATATTGTATAAAGGAGCTCCCCGACTTACGAAGGCCCGCTGATACGAATGGGATTAAACTTGAAATTTACAGTATTTTATTTACCTGAGGACATATTTTTTACTTTCATTTACTGTATTTTGTCATTCTATTTCTTCTTTTGTCTTAAATTAAGTGATTTTAGATGTATATAAGGACTTAGGCTTTGATATACCGGTAGTGGGATTTTAAACACTGTTCTGTAAGTATGATATGCACATAGCATGTGTTCCGACTTACGTACAAATCAAACTTAAGAACGTCCTCAGGAACAGAGCCCATTCATAACCCGGGAACTCCCTGTATAGAAACACCCATAAAAATTAAACAACAAGAGTTATGAAATTTGACAAAGTTTAAATAAAATTTAAGTGATAATTTCAAAATGAACAAGAGAATACCAAAGGCTAAGAAACTTACGTATCATTTGTTGTTGTGTTGTGGTCTCAGGAAATTCTGTCAAAAGTATAATAGAACCATTACAATATGTGATACTATATAATGCAATGAAATATAAAAAAATCAAATAAATTCAATAATGGAAGACTACCATTTAGTATTTTCTGTAAATAAGTGTTGTAGGAACAATCTAGTGCTTTAAAAAAAAAAATTCTCTCCAGAACCTATAAGTGGCACTGTACACAAAATGTCTCTAGGTTGTAATCACTGGAAAAACAAATAAGAAGCTTCTAATAATTTTTCTTCCATTGATATTAGGAGTTACTCTTTGGTAGAGAAGAAGTGATAAGTACTGGCTGCATTGTCTCCACCCTCTTATAATCCTTATCATATGAGAAGGGGGTGTTGATGGTACAGGGGTAATGCGCACATCTCTCAACAATATTTCAAAGGTTTGAATCATGCCTGGGCCGGCCATAACTGAGAAGGGTGTTATCCAGTGTGTCCTGAATTCTGTTTTTTTTTCCAGTACTAACCTCAGTTCTCTCTTGAAATGCCACACTGCAGTCTTACCAAAGCACTGTGAATACTTAAAAGTTTAGATACCAGAGGAGAGCACTGTACGACAGCTTCCCTTACCCTAAAACCATAAGGTTATGGGAAGCTTGGCTGCACCAGGTGCACCTCATTACAGTGTAAAAATCAGACTGGACCCGGACATTTCTGACCGTCATGGGCATTACCACAGTTAACACACACTGCAAGAACACCGTGCTCTAACTTACAACAAGTGTGGCTGACATGGCCATACATCTGACGATGGAAGCATCGTCTAGGGTTTGGTACATATGGTTTCACCTTAAGAGAGATCCAGGCAACCTTGATAGAGGTTGAAATTTCAAAACAATCAAATGTCAATAACAGAGTTGGTGTAGGGTTAAGAGCGCCATTTTCTTTCTTGCAGAACCTATCCATTTTCACCACCTTTTGGACTCACAGCTCCTCCAGAAGCTTCTCCTCTGAATATTGGAGCAGCTCTTTAGAGAATACCACCGCTCGACACTGGTTAAAGGTGGCATGTGGAGCACAGGAGACTGGGGCACCAGGTACCTCAGACAGGGTATGGAATCAAGCACTCTCCTGGGGAGAGGAGACCTCCACTAGGAGGCTACCATCTTGCTGGGTAAATATTTTTGTGTCACTCCCATAAATTCTTACAACTGACCTGTGAACATCAAAAATGTCCAGCGGCTGCATACTCAAAACCCCTCATCAGTTTTGTACAGTAGCAGAGATACGGTACCGTAACTTACAGACTCCTTACATTCCAATAAATTTCCCATACTCAAAATTTAATTATGGGTCTGTTAGCAGTCTGTAACTCGAGTGTTTACACTGTAAATTCAGTTCTCTTGTCCAAAGAGGGTTGGTATAATTGTGTAACAGTGGCATCACATTTTTTCTTACAAAAAGTATTTTTTTCATCGGTTTTTGGTATAATGCAATCAATAGTCATCCTAACATGACCTTTACCCAACCTAATCTTTAACTAACCTAACCTTTTCATAGTCTAATCTTTATCTAAGCTAAGCTAACCTAACCTAACCCTTACATAACCTAACTTAACCTTAACCTTGGTGGTAGGGAGTAGGTAGCTATCAAACAGGGAGGTACTACCGCCTGCAAAAATATTGGAAGCATAATGTGTTGTCTAATGGTAGACCCTGCCGCCATCACGAAAATTTACCAAGTCCCAGGTTGCTGATCTGACTTTCTGTCACATTTACACACAATTGCAGGGTCTCAATTGTTTCTCTTACATGACAACACATACATATATTGTTTTTCATTATTTATTTATTTTTTTTTAAATTGTTGTATTTCTTTATAATTCTTTATTATTATTATTATTATTATTATTATTATTATTATTATTATTATTATTATTATTATTATTATTATTATTATTATTATTATTATTATTATTATTATTATTATTATTATTATTATTATTATTATTATTATTATTATTATTATTATTATTATTATTATTATTATTATTATTATTATTATTATTATTATTATAATAGTTTCCCCCAGGCCTGATGTGGGTCGGTGACCTGTGCCAGGTGAGCTAATCTCCGTAAAAAAAAAAAACCTAACCAAACCTTTACTTAACCTAAACTTTACCAAACCTAACCTTACTTAACATAACCTAGCCTAACCTAACCTAACCTTCACTGAACCTAACTTTAACATGCCTTGCCTAACCTAACCTAATCTAAATTTACCTTACATAACCTTACCTTACCTTACCTAACCTAACCTAACCTAACCTAACCTAACCTAACCTAACCTAACCCTTACATTACATAACCTAACCTTACTTAACCTAACCTTACCTAACCTAACCATAATTTACCTTACCTTACCTTACCTTACCTTACCTTACCTTACCTTACCTTACCTAACCTAACCTAACCCTTACATTACATAACCTAACCTAACCTTACTTAACCTAACCTTACCTAACCTAACCTAACCTAACCTTAATTTACCTTACCTTACCTCACGCTTACATAACCTAACCTAGCCTAGCCTAACCTAACTTAACCTAACCTAACCTAACCTTTTCTTTTTTATAATCCATTCACAGAGATAATCAAAGGTTATAATACACAATAGTGGCATCCTAAGTTACCTTTATATATCATCAGCAGATTTATAGATATGTTGGAGAAATGATTATAAAAGTTTGTTATCTCTGCAAATGTATTTTTTTAAATATAGATATTGAAATTTTTCTTGATAACTTAATTGTTTGTCATGTGTGTTACAGCTTTCTTAGGTTAGGTTAGGTTAGGCTAGGTAAGGTTAGGTTAGGTTAGGTTAAGACACTAATTTTGCAAAAAAATAAAATTACTATTAAATGCATCGGATAAAAAACCTCTGAACATAATTATTTTTCTAAGTAAAAATATTGCTCTACCACTGTTAATTTTTACCCCATTTTTTTAATAGGTTTGATAAACTTAGATTGTGTTAGGTATTATTTAACTCTGAGTCATGGGTACTTCCTGGATACTTGGCAGACTAGCTTGTTATAACTTGGTCCTAGCAAAGGCGAAGTCTAGGTAAAAATGTTTACATGACCTCGTATTTAGCTTTCATCACTGACGGACATCTACATCTATACCACATTAATAAGGTCTATCTGCAAGTTTACGCAGTCATAAAAAAAATATTTGAACCATAAATGTGGACAATAAAAATCTTCTATTTTGGTACAAATTACTTGAAAAGTTGCAAGAAGACATAAGATGCGTCTGTAGTGGACGTCTCCCCTACAAACTGCGTAGCAGCCCACCACCTGCTATCACATTCCAACGTGCCGTTGCCTAGCAACGAAACTATTCACCGGCGACTTCTCGGGTTTTCCCAACATGACTCATGGCGGCTGCTGCTGGGTATATAAGCTCTGTCTCTCCATTGAGATTCATTCTGACCATTCTTCTTGAACAAGCAACACCACCTCCTCCGCCGCTGCCTGGCAGCCCTTCGCTTCTCCTCGCCTGCCTGGCGGTCCTCGCTCCCGCCAGCGAGCATGTCCTTCTCTGAGCTTCCTCACCAACCAACTTTCATTCTGCCCATTTTCCTGAACAAGCAACACCTCCTCCAGCAAGCTCCTAGCTGTTAACATTTATTCAACCAGGAGGCTAGCAACAGGCAACATCTTCTCTAACGAAGCTCCTGCACATCTACCTCCTTCAACACGCTACTCACAGAACGTCTCTACCAAGCAGCCCCTCACCACACAGCACCTCCAGCACCAGACTGTCTATCATATAACTATATTATACAAGAAAACCACATTAGAGTTTCCTTCCATCCTGAGTGCTAGACGACATTTATAATATCTCGATACCCCTACACGTCTCTTCCATTCTGCGACAAATGTAAACACATTCAAGCCTCTTCTTCTCGTAAAAAAAAATAACTTTATTCCCTCCCACCCACCATGGAGCCCAACAAGGGGCGGTCAATGCCATAAATAAGACCCTGGTGACCCCAGGGGTAGCGGGGAAGCATACGCGGGTATCCAAGACGGCACCTCCTGGACCATAGGCTTGCTAGGTCCCCTGATGCCCACTTGACCCTAGCCACACTGTGACCAACCGATTGACTTGATCGGGCCCAACCAAATCACCCACTTAGCTGGAATAGGGGGCCCAGCAGGTGTGTTGCTAGCGGCAGGGTATGGCTTCGCTCAACCTCCAGGACTCCCGTCTCCCAGCATTATGGGACACCACACACGGCAAACACATGGTAGAGTATTCCAGCCCTGGTGGTCTAGGCTGGGAATGATGCTGCCGGTCTGCTCTGAAAAATGGCAGCAGGATTGGAGCGATTTTGTCTGGACCCTCCCCAGTGACCTACCCAGTATGGGAAACAATTTCCCTCCCTCTGGTACTGCTCACCGGAACATCGGTTTCGCAAATCCACCCACAGCATCAAGACGGCTCTCACTGAGTGGATACTGTAGTGAGAATGTTTTCTTGTAAAAAGAGCTGAAACTTTTTAAATAATTTTTCCACTTGGGAATATAGGGCTCCTGCCAATGTAAAATTATACTATACATTTTAGCATCATGAATCCCAAAATAAGTTTTTGAAAATAAATAATTTTCGTGCAATCTATGAATGAACCGCGAGAATTATCCCGTGAGAACTTTTCTGCAGTAACGTAAGAAAAATAAGACTACCACATGGCTCAGTGATCAACAAGAAGATAACATGTACTATATTGCTGTCACTCGGAATAGAGTATGACGATCATCCAGCTATGATACAATGAAATGAGTTACTGTATCAAAGATGTCAACTTCGTTGGTGAGCTCTGAGGTGACATGAGAGGCCGATACAGGCTCGGCAGAGCTATCCACAGATATTGCACATGTCGGGGGCTACATGTAGTGCGTTATTCCAATGCCGGTACTTATATGCCTCGGTATGCAGTCGGGCTAACTTGAAAGTATTGACACCTTCTCGTGTGGTGGTCCTTCAAGCGTTACGGTGTGGAGTGATCGTCTCCCAGGTGAAGGGGTCGATTTGCCATTCTTTCAGGTTTGTCTTAAGACTATCCTTATACATTTTCCGTAGTCAGCTAGCGTTACATTTACCATTCGTTAGGGGACTGTAAAGTAGCTGCTTTGGCAGTCTACTGTCGTCCATGCGGGTAACAGGGCCAGTCTAGTGCAGTTGTTCATGGATAATGGTAGCCTCGATGCTCCTACAGGTGATGTCAGCGAGAATACTGGTATTTGTTCTCTCGTCTTCCCAGCGAACTAGTAGAATGGAACATAGACTATGTTGGTGAAAGTTTTCAGGAGCCTTGAGGTGCCTCCTGTATGTGATCCATGTCTCGCTGCCATATAACAGGGTGTGGGGAGGACCACTGCTCAATACACGTGCAACTTTGTACATATTTTCAGCTTCCTACAGCTGAAGACACGGGTACAGAGTCTGTCAAAGGTTTGCGATGCGCATCTGATCCGATGCTGAATCTTTTCATCGATGTCCGCAGTGATGGGCAGGTGGGAGCAGAGATACTGAAAGTGGGTAACATTACAGAAAGTAGTACCATAAAGCTGGATGGATGGTGGAGGTGTGTCTGAACCTAGGGCAGGCTGAAAGAGAATCTGGGTCTTACATACATTCACCTCAAGGCGGAAGTGTTCATACCCAACAATGTAGATGTTCAGGATCTCCTGTAGGTCGTGCTCAGTGTAAGCGCCAAGGGTTAGGTATCTGCCTACTGAAGTTCAGTGATGGAATCGGCCAATATCTTTGTTCCTGCTTGGAGTCGTCTTTTGTTGAAATGCCCCCTTCATCCGGCACTGGATGTCCACCCTGCTGGCTAAATTGTCAAAAGCACGATTAAGGAAGGTAGCCAAGAAAATGGAAGAGAGAGTTGGTGCTAGTACACATCCTTGTTTTACCCCTGTTTGCATGGGAAAGAACTCAGACTGGGTACCATTGTGTAGTACACTGCCGTTCATACCATCATGGAGTTACCCCACAATAGCGATGAATTTAGGTGGGCAGCCAAAGTGCCTGAGGGTCCACCAGAGGGCTTCCTTGTTGACCCAGCCGAAGGCTTTAATAAGGTCAATGAAGGCCATGTACAAGTAAAGACGCTGTTTTCTGCACTTTTCCTGTATCTGGCAGGCAGCAAAAATCATGTCAGTGGTACCACATGATGGTCTAAACCCACATTGAAATTCTGGATTCTGGGAGGAGGTTTTCCGCCTCAAGAAGAAGTCTGTTTAGGAGGACTTGGGAGATAATTCTGCAGCTACGGAGAGTACTGAGATCCCGCAGTAGTTACCACAGTCTAACCGGTCTCCCTTGTCCCATATATTTTCCAGGAATGAGTGGAGACGGCTGGGAAGCAGAGGTCCTCCTGCGTTTTCACCTCGACTGGGATTCCAACACGCCCTGTGAATGTTATTTTTCATCTGCTTGAGAGCAGTAGTTACCTCATTCGGGATGTTGGATAGCAGAGGTGGTTCAGCTCAGGATGCTGAGGGACCTGCTGGGTAGTCAGGACATCCAAATCCATGTTTCAGTTGAGTAGTGATTACTAGTGCTCTTTCCAATGCTGACGGATGCTACTTTGACTTTAATTAGGGAGTTACCGTTGGATGAGTGGAGGGGGTGACACTATGAGTAATTGGCAATATAATGTTTTAGTGGAGTTGAAAATTTACACACCTTGTGTTGATCAGCAATTTTTTGCATTTCACACGCTATATTTTTCCCACCATTCGTTCATCAGTTTGCAAAGTTCACACTGGGCCACAGCCTTCTTCTCGGAGAAGGTATCAGCTTTGGTCTGAGACAGAGGGTTGTTCTGCCAGCCAGTGATACAGCACGTTTACTACTGACAAGTACAGTAAAACCTCGATAAATCGGACTTCAATATATAAAAATTCGCTTTTTTCGGACTCTGAGATGCTCTGGTCACCAGAAATACTATTAAAAAATATTTTAAGAAATGTGGAAGATTAAATTTAAAAAATCTTATGAAATGAACAACACTTACTGAATACTGTACAGTAGTCTAATTAGATTTGCTATAGGCCTACTAAGAACTAAGACACTGGGGCTGATCAGGTGTTGCTGCATTCGTCTTGTTTATTTATTTATTGATTCAGTATTATATTCTCATATGATTGGCCTCTTATGGTTTATGGTTCATCATGATTAATATAACATCTTCAGTAATAGAGAAAAAATACAATACTGCATGTAATTTGTAATATGACTTGAAAATAAAAAGATAAGCTGTATCACAAGGTTATTTACGCAAGATGTGTTCAAGTGAGAGCTTTCAGCAGACCAGCTTACAACAGGGGTCACTATAACACACTGTATAGCATTTGATATGAAGAAACCTTCTTAAGAATGTTATTCACTACTTTTGAGTGTTAAATGATGACTCGGTTTGGCTACTTGTAGACTTACTCAAATGATTAATAAATAAACCAGGGTATAGACAGATACATAATATTTTACATTACAATATTACTTATTAAGTGATGATAAATACACTACAATAGTATTTATTAAGTGGTGATAAATACACAACTGTACTGTACCAATTTACTAAGTGTTGAAGACAGACAATGTGGTAAGCCGATCAGCTGTTTGCTCTTTGTAAGCAAATGAGTATGGAATGACTCATGTTCAGTGTGGGATTCTTTTTTCAGGAATTTTAGGAAAATATTTTGTCAACCTGGCACCAAATGATCCTAAATTACAGTGATATCTCCGGTAGCCAGAACAATTGGTGCAGAGCATGTCCGGGGATCAGAGAATTCCGGCTAACCAGACGACTTTCTCGAACCCGGAAAAATTCCTTATCCCCAGAATATTTTCCGGTTACTGGGAAAAGTTTCCGAGTGTCTAAGCTAGATATCTTGCACACACGGACACTAGCTTACTTCCCTAGAATGTTTTTGGGTGCTAGGATGTTTTCATTGAGTCTAAACTACAGGAATCCGTAAATGCAGTTCTAATTAAGTTAGAAACTCCATTTCTTCGCTATAATAATCCAGAATAGTTTATCTAAAAGTTTGATAAAACAAATATATTTGAAAATTAAAAAGCTATATTATATGGCCGTGAATGAAACTGTGTTACAGCAATGACTGGTATTTTGAACTCCCATGGAGCTGTGGGGAATTAGGGGGTCTCGTGTACTTGACCTGACGCAATGTCAGGTGGAGGCAGGGTGTGGGATTAGTGGTCTCATATTACTGACCTTCTGATGGAATGTCAGGTCACCCTTTCTTGGGTGGGGGATTAGTGGGTCTCATGACTGAAGATGTCTTGAATAAACACAAAACCTACAATATTTTTTAGAAAGATTGTGATAAGTATAAGTAAAAAACGACATGAGAAAGTAGAAAGGTGTAGGTAATTAGAGAGATAGAGTAGAACTGAGTGTTGCTAAGCACACCTCAACTGCTGATATTTAACTCGAAGTTAGACACACACGCAAATTTGTCACACAATAAGACCCTCACTCCTTATGTCAATGGTGTTGGAGTGGGTGTGGGGAGGGTGTGGTGAGGGTGTGATGTTGGGGTGTGTGTGGCTGATTTTTGGTGTGTTTGTTTATGTGTGTGTGTGTGGGGGTGATGGTGTGTACCGACCTGACCTAGCTCAGTCCCGAACTGACCTAGCTCAGTACCGACCTGACCTAGTTCAGTACCAACTTGACCTAGCTTGGAGAAGGACGTGCCGCTAAGTGCTCGTGTTAGTGACCATAGGAAATGGCCGCTGTGGATCGTTGTGTTGTGGGGGAAGAGGGACGGTGTGTGAGGAAAGACGACCCCGTGGCCACTCTTTTAAGTCAGCTGGAGCAGTTGAGGAGAGAGATAGACATTTTAAAGGGGGAGAACGAAGCCTAGCAGGACATCTGCAGAGGAGGGTCAGGAGGAGCAGGGGTGGAGAGTGGTTGTCTCCAAGGGGATTAGAGTCAGACTCAGTAAAGCTGACCAGGGTGTGGAGTGAAGTAACCCCTACCAAATGTTGGAGGAAACTAGCGAGGAAGAGAAGACGCAGGATGGTGTGGTGCCAGGAGAGAAAAGGGCAGTTATTCAAACCCTACCCAGTGATAAGGTCGTGGTAGTTCTGGACAGCCAGGTGAGTTTCTTAGATAGGGTTTTTTGTGCAAGAGATAGGAACCGTAGGGTTAGGGTGTGTTTTCCTGGGGCTGGGATAGGGATAGGGCAGTCCCATCACCCAACCCCTATTGCTCATATATCCATCCAACCTATGTTTGAAGCTATCCAGCATATTCGAGTTAATGATGATATTTGGTAACTTGTTCCACTCGTCCACTACTCTATTTCCAAACCAATGTTTACCTATTTCGCGCCTAAATCTAATTTTGTCTAATTTAAAACCATTGTTATGAGTTCGCTCCTGGTTGGATAGTTTGAGTTCCTTTGCAATGTAATGTTCAGCCCTGACTTCCATTTATACACCTCTATTATATCGGCCCTCACTCTACATATTTCGAGGGAGTGCAAATTAAGATGCTTTAAACTGTCTCTGTACTCAAGGTTCCAAATGCCTGGGATTACTCTTGTCATTCTCCTCTGAATTCTTTCCAAGGATTCTACATCCATTTTGTAATACGGTGACCAGAATTAAACTGCGTAATCCAAGTGAGGTCTCACAAGCGCAAGATATAGTTTTAGGATGACCTCACTTGTCTTGTAACTAACACTCCTTTGTATGAACCCAGGGACTTTATTAGCCTTGTTTCGAGTAAATATACGTTGTTTACTTGGCTTAAGAATCCTACTTATCCTTACTCCTAAATCTTCTCGCAGTAGAATTTCTCAATAAGGACAAAGTGGGGCCTTTAAAGTCAGAGAGAGGGGAAGTGATCAATGATAGTGAGAAAATAAGCAGAGCATTAAACAACTACTTCTTATCAGTTTTCACAGAAGAAAGTCAAGAGAAAATGCCAGACGTGGAACTGATGTTTAGGGGAAATGAAGAAGAGAGATTAAAGAATATCACTATCAGAAAAGAGGATGTTCTTAAGCAGGTAAATTAATTAAGAAGACAAAATCCCCAGGGCCGGATGAAATTTCTCTCGAGTTTTGAAAGAGTGTAAGGAATAGATTAGCGGTCCCCTCGTAAATTTATTTACAAAATCATTAGACACTGGAGTTGTGCCAGACTTGTGGAAACAGGCAATTGTAGTACCCATAATCAAAAAAGGAGACAGAGCATCAGCGTCAAATTACCGGCCGATTAGTTGCCGTCAGTAGTGGGGAAATTTCTTGAATTAATTATAGCAAATAGTTCCGATCGCATTTAGAGAAAACAAAATTAATCTACGACTCTCAATATGGGTTTACAAAGGGAAAATCTTGTCTAACAAATCTAGTGACTTTTTAGGAAAGTCTTCGAAGTAGTAGATGATGACGAAAATTACGATGTTATTTACTTAGACTTTAGCAAAGCATTTGACAGAGTACCGCATCAGAGGCTTCTGAGAAAAGTTAAGGCTCATGGTATCGAGGAGAAAGTTTTAAATTGGATAAAATCATGGCTCACCGATAGAACACAGAGAGTAAGCGTAGATGGTGTTAAATCTGAGTAGGGCTGTGGAACCAGTGGGATTCCCCAGGGGTCAGTACTGGCCCCACTCTTGTTCATAATCTACATAAGCGATCTAGATACTGGGATCACCAGTGACATAAGCAAGTTTGCGTTAATGTTCGAATTAAGGCAAACAGAGTATTAGGTATTATATATAGACGCGTGTGTAATAAGGGTGCGGAAGTCATATTGCAAATATATCTTGCACTAGTCAGGTCGCACTTCGATTATTCTGTTCAGTTCTGCTGCCCTTATTATAGAATGGATATCAATTTACTGGAGTCGGTGTAGCAAAGAATGACGAAAATAATTCCGGGTCTTAGAAACCTCCCTTATCAAGATAGATTAAAGACACTAAACTTGCATTCCCTAGAAAGACGAAGAGTGCGGGGACATATGATTGAAGTATTTAAGTGGGTGAAAGGAATCGATAAAGGAGATATATTGAGAAAGTTCTTAAAATATCCGAGCAGGATAGGACTCGGAGCAACGGATTTAAGTTGGATAAGTTTGGATTCAGAAGGTAGATAGCATGGAACTGTTTCACAAATAGGGTGGTAGACGAGTGGAACAAGCTTAGCAACTTTGTAGTAAATGCTAGAATGCTGGAAAGTTTTAAAAGGAAGCTAGATAGATTCATGGATGATAGAGAGTGGTAGTAATTCTCGACAGGAGCTGCCATGCACAGGCCAATCGGCCTTTTGCAGACTCCTTATTTTCTTATGGTCTTATGTTCTTTTGTGTAATGTTTGGCTGAAGAGTGTTGGAGATGAACCTTTTTAGGGGTGAGGGGTGGAGGGTCGTTCGGTCACTTCCTCCCTCCCCCCTTCCTCACTCAAGTGTGTCTAATTGTGATAGGGAGATGAATTTGATACCATAATGATGTTTAGTAAATTCTATACTAAACGTTTCCAATAAGCTATCCTTAAAAAAAATATTTATATATGATAGTGATGAGAATTCCATTCGATTATAAAAAAACGCAAGAAATGTTGTACCGGAGTCAGTAAAATCAGTTCTAATTTTGTTAGACACCATTTTTTTTATCAAAATAATCCTGGATACTTTATCTAAAAGTTTGGTTAAATAAATATATTTAATGAAACAAAAGTTCTATATAATACAGGCGTGAGCAGAACAGAACTTTTACAGTGGGTATTTTCACCACTGATCGGCTTGTTAGTCGCTTGGACGATCGCCACGTCTCTGTTACACACTTCACTTAATCATGTCTTATCACTTGCGATGAAGGTTGGGTAGGAGATGATTGGGTCACGTTACTAGCCTCACTTAAAATGTATTGCCATATGTTTCATTCATCAGAGAGAATTGTTTAATGAAGAAGAAAGTTTGTAGGTAAAAAAAAAGAACGTTTTGATCTCATCCTAAACGTTTGAAGCAACTCTTACTGTATCCTTAATGAATTACATTAAACAACCATAACAACATTATGAACTTACGTGTTGGAGTTCCTTCACATCCACAGAAGAACCGCACTTCATAGTCCTGCCAAAAACATAATTAGATTCAGTTTAGAATTGTTTGTAGTGATAGCCCACCTAACTTTGGCTAGTTCAACATTTATATTACTATGTAATAATATTCTAGTGTAGAAGTATAAACATTTTGGAAAAAAAACATTATTCCTAATTAAAGAGTACTGTACCATTATATATATATATATATATATATATATATATATATATATATATATATATATATATATATATATATATATATATATATATATATATATATATATATATATATTAAACTTTTATTTGGTTTTTATTTACTGATTTGGCAATACAGTATTTTTTGCTGTAACTTATTTATTGGAAATATTTTTATTTATTCCTCACATTTACTGGTACTGTATTAATTAATTTAAGAAAACTATGGCTTCAGGAGGAAAATACACACAAAGGTTTTTGCTGCACATTCCCTGCTAAAATGGACGATTTTTTCTCTTATGTGGCGGTGCATCTTATATGCTGTAAAATATGGTAATCCCTATTTGTATCATTAGGTCTAAGGTATACAGATGTTCACTATCCAATACTTACAACAGTGTTCCAACAAAAAGGAATCTCTTTTCAATAATTCTTTTTTAAATATTCAGATATCTTCTCTTTTATGTCTACATGTATATCATAATATCTAAACTCTCCTTGTTCAAATGTGATGAACTCTGTATTGTATCTAAACACAAATTACAAGGGTCTTTACTCGTTTCCTTTCCGTAAAATCCTTACCAAGCATCCTGAGGGATTTTTTGAGTGGAGACATTCTAAACCTTTCTGGGTGTTACACATGAACACCTGCTCTGCTGCCTCTGGTGACTCATGGCCTGAAGGAGAAATATCATAAAAGAAAATACAAGCTGATACACTTACATTTAGTGATATGGAGTGATTATCAAAATACCTTATCACTTGGATTCTTGAATGCAATAATATTATTTGTTATTTTTTTATGAAAATATGAGATATTTGTCAAAGAGTAATTACAGAAAAAATCTTGGAAACAATGAGTACAGTATACAATAGGGGGCATATCCAGGCCCACAGTCACTCGCTCTCTGTCAACTGAATCCAAACAGTTGAATGTAAACCAGCAGAGATTTTTTTTTTCTGGTAACAGTGTGCATAGTGGTAAGGGGTGATGGGGGCCTGAGGGTGAGGAGGATAGAGGTGCAGGAGGCAGTAAGTTGTGAGCTGTATTTGTCATGTACTGCTTAATGAAGCATATTATGCATGGATTGATGATGAAAGGGATGAATATGATTTAGGAATATAGATTAGAATGGTAAGTGCACAGACTCAGATCATGACAAAGCAGAGGTGTTAAATAAATTCTTTTTCCCAGTGTTCAAAAGAGAGGAAGCAAACAACCTCCCTGCATTTGAGGAAAACTGGTTTGACAAAGAACTAACACACTTGTGTCAAACTACAAGATACAGTATACCATATAAATTACAACTTTTACTATTTATGTTTGATACAAACCCACCAGAGAAAATAATGTACTCAAATTTATGTATAAAAAAGAGTTTTGTTATCTGAATTTATCCATCGTAAATGCTTTTGTGCAGATAGCCATCACAGAGCTTGCGTATGTGAGCTCTGCAGTCTGCACGTGTTGAAATATATTTATTAGAGAATTTCCAATTTGATAATTCAACACTGTATCTCTTACTGTACTTCATCTATACACAGATTTCTGGATACCCCTTAAACTATAATAAAAAATAGTGAATACACACTCCATAGTAAACATTGTAAATATTTTAGAATTAATTCTGGAATTTAAATTCAAAGGAGTGAATTTGATCAACAATTGAGTGTCAGTGAATAGTTCTCCATATGTCATGTTGCTCTGGATGTGGAAATGGTATAGGTAAGACAGATAATTCGTGTAGTTCAGTAAAGTACTCACTTCCTTTGACCCGACACTCAATATTCTCTGGCTGGGAGCACATTTCAGGATACTTGTTGCGATAATGATCCAGAAGTTCCCACTCATTACCATTCATGGGGGCTGACTCACTCAGCCACGAACTCCACTTATTACACTCAAATGATGGCTAATGGAAAAAAAAACTATGCATATAAATGTAATCTACATCATGCAGCAATAAAAAGAACAAAATATACATTGGTTTCTGTGAATAAAAAAATAAACAAATCAATAAGACACAAATGAGTTTCTTAAGGAACATCACCTGAAACAAGAAAAGATAGAATCAAGAGACATAATTGTGACATAAAAACAGAATATTTTGACACGATGAACATCTTAGGCTGGTGCACAACAGTAAATAAAATCTAAACAAAATTTTTAAACATAATAAAATTGTGGTAAAGTCTACCCTCTACAGCCCGACATCCAGAGTCTGTATACAGGTACAGTCTGACCTTGCATATTCGTGTTAATTGGTATTCCACCGAGCCCGAATTTGTGGAATAAGCATTAAAAACAGGAAAACTTGTTAATCATTTACTGAAAATCTAAATCTAATTACAAGATAAACCTTTGTTTCAAACTTACACACTATTGCCATATTTATTGGGCAGTTGTTTAACACTTATTCCGATATATAAACGATGTGGTTCAGAGTAAAACGATTTAGTGAGCACAAGGTTAGCATAATTTCAACAAATTTCAAAAGACTTATGTCAAAAATGAAAGAAAAAAAAATATATGCTAAACTATAAAATTGATACACATCATATCATAAAACTTAAGAGCACATATTTTATGTACAAAAATAGCTTCTTCCACACTCAAACCATCATCTTGGTGATGTGACACAGTTCAGGCAGGCAGCCACCCAGCTGACTTAGAGATGTGTGGCTGCTGCCACGCTGCGCTGTGTGTGTAGGCTATGACATCACATTGGGGGAGGGAGTCAGCTAGGGTCCCGACGCAGTTACAGCCCCACTGCTTCAACAAATATGTGCACTTCAGACATACACACCCATGCTCTTCATTTTTCTTATTTTATAGTTTTGTAATTTCTTTATTTCTAAGCCACATTAGAGTATTGCAATGATTTTATTTATATTTTTTCTCACATGAACAAGCGATAAACACGGTTATTGGAGAGTGCTCAAGAAAATGCAAAATTTGAGCAAAACAGACTTCTGAGACACGAAATTGCTAGGCGAGGTCAGACTGTACGTTGTCCCCACTTAAACAAAGTTCGCGCAACACGAAACTCACATTAACACGAGGAACATAATTAGACAAATGGTTTATGGAATACATTCTTAAATTTGTCTGTTTATGACACTAAGACTCTCGTTTCAAAATTAACTTCCAAAATCTAAACTAATTATCCATCAGGTTTTCACAAAACAGTTTTTCCTTTCCCTTTAATATCTCCATCAAAATTGGATGCAATATGCTAGTAGTTCAGTGAAAAAAATATTGGTTTTCAATTAAATGCGAATTTAAAAAGTTTTAGAAGTTACTGTATTTTGGTGTGTGTTGGGGGAAGGAAAAGAGAAAAGATGGGGAAAGGAGAGAGAGAGGATTGATTGATTGGATAAAATATCTGGCGTCGCAGACAGTGGCTATTTGACCCTCCAAAATTAAAATCATAAGTTAAAACTATGATACGTATGAATAAAATAAAAGCTTAGTAAGTTTATATATCAAAATCACAAGCAGTCAAGTACCCCAATGGAAGTTAAAATTTTAAAAAGTTCACCATCAGGTGCTGAACTTCTCCCCCCTGAGCACCTTTGAGATAGAGAAGGAGCCGTCCCCCTGCTGGCACTAGACCAAAAAATGGTTTCTTAAGTCAACATGAGTGGGACACTACCAGTAAGTGTCACACATTAAGTGGAACCTGGCAGTTATCACAGTAGGGATGTGGTCCTCTAGCCACAAGGAAACACTTGGCGAGGTGAGTGGCCAACACGGAGACGGGTAAGGGCAGTCTTATAGCGATGGGGCATCCAAGGATATTCTCACAGAGAAATCTTCCTTGTAATCTCCTGAAACTTGTTGAGAACGGATAAACTGTTCCAATGAAGCTTCCAAGAGGCCCAGATGGTCGACCTAACCGCAGGGAAGAAATACAAAGGAGCATGACACGAGGAAGAAAACATGGACACCTCATCAGCCCTCTCATTACCTCATACAGAGATATGGGCAGGAACCCAACATAAATACACATTATGGTCCTACCGACATAGAACTACTAGCCAGTTAAAAATATCTATATATACTCGAGGGTTGATGCGACTGAAAATTTCAGAGGAGTCAGTGCTGCTCTGGAGTCACTAAAAACAATAAAACTAACAACATTATGGGTGCTAATTTCTTCAAGGGCTAGGCATATAGCAGAGAGCTCCATAGTAAAAATGGATGCAAAGGCGGGAAGTCTTTCATTGTGGCTAAAATGAGAAGACATGGCTCCAAATCTTATGCACCGAGCCACCATGAATACATCCTGACCATCACCTCATTGACATCAGCCTTGCTCTCCAGGAAGTATTGACAGAAGTACACCTCCAGTAGGTCCCATGGGGTCACAGTCGGCACCTTCACTGCTGTGACCAGGAGTTGGGAAGTGACAAGCTGTCAACCAGCTCCGGACACAATAGGCAAACGATCGGAGAAGGCGTGAGCAATGGGTAAATCTAGGGTCTACGGACCTATCAGATATGACCTCCTATATTGGTGATCTAGGGAAACATTGTACTCGGTACCAGCAGCAGGCAAGAAGGGAATGCCAATGCATATCCAGTGGTGGTACGTCAGCATCCGCCAGAAGACTGGGTAATGGGGAGGATCTAAAGGCCCTCGTGGCCAAATGGATGCCAGTGTAATTAATTGCATCGATGGTCTTTAGCCTGGCTGGTTTGGCTAAAGAGCACAGCTCGCATGCATAACCCAGCTTTGACCCCACAATAGCATGGTAATGGCCTGGACGAAAATTCTTGATACAGTCATGGTGGAGGGTGTAAAGTCCACTCCCACCCTTACTGGACAGCGGGTAAGAGTTTGAAGCGGATACAATCAGCCCCAGACACCAGCGAGGAAGACAGTTAGAGCCACTCACGTCAGGTGTGCGAAGGCTGACTGGGAAGTGATCACTCCCACGTAGATCATCCCAGATCTCCTACAAAAAAATCCATGCCTGCTGCTGGACAGCACAAGAGAGGTCTATGGCAGTAGGTTCTTGTCTGCATGTGGAAATGGATTGGGGCACCGGTGTTCATGATATGGAAATCCAGATCCTGTACCACAGGATTGGTCACGCTGTCTTCCCAAAATCTACTCCTTCCATTCAGATCCCCCAGAATTAAGAATGGAAGAGGAAGCTCACCAATTAGGTCAGTTAAATCTGTCTTGGTCACTGATGTGCCAGGAGGGAGGCAGAGTGAACAGAGTACACCCTTCTTAGATGGAGGCGAACAGCCACTGCCTGCAGGGGGGAACAAAGCTGTATACAGTTGTGGTAACTGAAACATTTATGGAGGTGGAGACAAAGATGGCACTTCCTCCATGATGACCACCATTTTCTATTCGGTCAGAATACTCGTATATGGCTTGATAACCATGAGGAGGAGGGTGCTGGCCTTTATTATCCATCACTTCCTGCAAACACATATACTAGTGAGATACGAGAGAGCAAAATGATACGAGGCTCCCAATTAGCTTTTAGCCATTGTATGTTCCATTGGATCAGTGAAAATTATTTCTGTTAACTTCCGGCAAGACCAGACGCTAGGGGCTTTCCAGAGGAAGTCTTTGACTTTGATTGGGGGAACTGACTTGGAGGTAGAGGAATGACTATGTTTACCTGAAGTATTCAGCAATCCAGTGGGCGATGATGATGCCACAGGTTTGTTGGTATTCAGAGATACCCGCCCAGACTTCTCAAAATTCTGTAGACCCTTAGAATCAAGGTCCCACAGTTGACTGGCTCCTGCTGTTGCTGGTATTTTGGCAGGACCCTTAGTAGAGCTATCCAACTTTGAATCAGCTGGTGACTCTGAGGAGGGGGTGTTGACATGAGCCAACGCCCTATTATCCCTCGAGGATCCCTTGATGATATGTGGGCTGAACCCTTGGAGGGGTGTCCCCCTCCAAAGATTCTTCACTATGATTTCTTTTGTTACCCAGGCATTCTTCCTTTTGAGAGCTAAGTGGTGAAGAAGTGAACTTCTGAGATACAATTACCAAGGTGAGGACAGTACACTAACTACTGACATGAAGCACTTAAGCGTAGTAGAATTAGAGTACAAGATATTTTTAGGTTTGATGTTTTTGATGTGGAGGTATTTTGTGGATGAATGATTACTTGTATTCTGCCTCTGGTTATTGGAGGTTGCCCGAGACACTATATTGGCAAATGTAGAGCCAGTGTAAAAAGTGGCCGAGACTCTCTCTTTTGCCGCTGTAAAGGAAATTCGCTCCTTAGCCCCTAGGGTCAGCACTTCCTTTTGAAAGAGGAAGGTTTTGCAAGATTTATATGTTGATACATGTCCCTCTCCACATTTAATACAAGATGGAAGGTCTGTACACTCTTCATCCTTATGAGCATCAAGCCCACATGAGGCACACACAGATAGTAGATCTTGTTTGTGGATATATGTTCAAACTTTTGGCAATAAAAAATCTTCTTGGCATAGGCATGTACAGCCTAATCTTCAGTGTATACCAAGCTGCCATTAGGGTCTCAGGGAGATTTAATTGGTTCAATGTGATGGTCAGAGACAGTGTAGGTGTTAAAATTCCATTGACCTTTTTCTCGATTCTCTCCACAAGCTCCTGCTGTAAGATTTCCTCCAAGTATTGGAGAAGCCGAGTACAATACACCACACCTTGGGTCTGGTTCATACTGCTGTGAGGGGAAACAATACACTGGAGCTCCAGCAATACATTTAAGAGTCTTAAGTTTATTACTCACATCTGCTTGGGGTACAACTTTTGGTGCACACCCACATATTTTTACAATATCTCGGTATGTTTAAAAAATATTCTGGTTTTCTCGATCAATCTCCCTTGAAGATAAGACTAAATATATCTCATATGAGTCTGGTTCAAAGACACCAGGGGGAGTCCGTCTCATGACAGCAGTCTGTCAAGATGTCCCCAATGCTGGCAAGAATGTCGGTCATTACTAGCCACAAAAGGCTCCAGAATGGCCACTAAAGAAGGAGTTCCAGGAGATTAGTCCATTAACGAGCCACCCGGAGTTTGTGGGAATGGATACCATAAAACAATCACCAAGCCTTCACTTTCCCACCCCACCCACCGAAGCACCAAGGAGCCCAATGAAAGGGGGGGGGGGGAGGCCACACAATGGCCCAAGGGGTAGTGGGGCTACCACGAAGTCTGGTGCCTGCGGGACAAAATAGGGTGTCGACTTTGTGGTGCCTCCTTGACTCTTGCCAAATGATTGGCTCGGACGTCAGACACATTGGCCAGCCGATTGACTTGACCAGACTGCAAGTCAAGCCTCCCATCTAACCAGAATAAGGAAACAAAGAGGCGCGTTGCGAGCCGCAGGGTGCAGTGTGCAGAATCACAACCTCCAGAATTCCTGTCTTCCAGCCTACAGCAAACACCTGGGAAAGCTACTCTCCAGTCCGGGGAGGTTGAGCTGGAGGAAAGTCCCACTAGCCAGCCTTCAACAAAACCAATTAGTCTCCTCCCTCCCCAATGACCCTTCCAGTATGAGAAGCCCTTTCCTCCATGGAGAAAGGGAGGACCAGTCCCCCCTCTACATGGTAGTTCCACGAGAGAGAGAGAGAGAGAGAGAGAGAGAGAGATGGGATGGGAGACAAATAGATGAGGGGGAGAGAGAGGAGGGGAAAGATAGGAGGCGGAGAGAGATAGGGGAAAAGAGAGGAAAATACGGGGGAAAATACGAGGGGAAAGATACGAGGGGAAAGATACGAGGGGAAGATACGAGGGGTAAGATACGAGGGGAAAGAGAGGAGGGAAGGGAAAAGTGAGGAGGAGGAGGAGGAGGGAGGAGGGAGGAGAGAGGGGAGGAGAGGGAGGAGAGAGAGAGGAGAGAGAAAGGAGGGGGAGGAGAGAGAGGATGGGGAGGAGAGAGAGGAGGAGTGAGGGGAGAGAGGAGGGGTGACAAATAATATTAGAGAAATTTGGGAAATGTAATAGGTGCTTTCCATTAAACCGGAAAAGCACAATGCCTAAGCAGATTTGAGGAGCTCCATACCATAATCTGCCAAGTGCCAAAGTAAAAAATGGAGGAAAATGCTCAGATAGGAAGGTGTGACATACAATAGTCTATTTAGAGGACCCTCACCCACATTTACAGTCTCGTTCTAGATTCTTCGAACACTGCTGGAGACAGCTGGCAACTCAAGGCCGTTTGCTTACTATAGTACGTCGTAAAAATTAGGAATAAATGTAAAGTGATCGGTGAGTGGTTACTTAGTTCCCCGTTGCTTAATTAATGGTTAGGCTTTGTTGTTTCATATTATATTATACTCCATACTATAGTAAACAAACGGTCTTGAGTTGCCAGCTGTCTCCAGCAGTGTTCGAAGAATCTTGAACGAGACTGTACATGTTCCCAATTGGCTCTCTGACCTACCCAGGGGACAGAGGAGAGGTTGGGGAATACATAACACATCTCAGTGATATATAGCTATTAGTAGGTTATGGACCGGAGCTCCTCATTTATGAAGAATGAAAAGAAGAGAAATAAAGTACAGTATATATGCCTGCTCACCCTACTCTATACACTGTAAAGCAGCTCCATCTTGTGCTGAATGAACAGTGCTCACATACTGTGCAAAGTTTTACAAATAATTACATTCACCTAGTTCATATATTTTTTGGTTGGACTATTAAATTATTTTTTCCAGGCATTCCTTTGTTGAGGGAGACGGTTACTTACTGTGATAGTTGTAGTTGTGGTGGCACAAGCAGAGGAGTCACACACCAAGTTGTTATTATCACACTGGCACACTTCACACTCTGATACTTTGAAAACTTGGCCAGGCTGAACATGTAAAATAGTTAGCATTAGAGATATAAGAACCAGCTAAAAGGATATACTTGCATGTTAAAATTTTGGAGTAATGAGGGAAAACCATGATCAAACTTACAGTTAATAAACATAACAAAATAAGGAGTCTGCAATAGGCCGGTTGGCCTTGTGCATGGCAGCTCCTGTCGAGAGTTACTACCACTCTCTATCATCCATGAATCTATCAAGCCTCCTTTTAAGACTTTCCAGCATTCCGGCATTAACTACAAAGTTGCTTAACTTGTTCCACTCGTCCACCACCCTATTTGTGAACCAGTTCCTTCCTATCTCCCTCCTAAACATAAGCTTATCAACTTAAATCCGTTGCTATGGGTCCTATCCTGCTCGGATATTATAAGAACTTTATCTATATCGCCTTTATTGATTCCTTTTACCCACTTAAATACTTCTATCATATCTCTCCGCACTCTTCGTCTTTCTAGGGAATGCAAGTTTAGTTTCTTTAATATATCTTGATATGGAAGGTTTCTAAGTCCAGGAATCATTTTCGTCATTCTTATCTGCACCGACTCCAGTGAATTGATATCCATTCTATAAATAAGGGCACCAGAACTGAACAGCATAATCGAAGTGCGACCTGACTAGTGCAAGATATAGTTGCAATATGACCTCTGCACTCTTATTACACACACTTCTCGATATAAAAACCTAATACTCTGTTTTCCTTATTTCGAACATTATTAACGCACTGTTTTCTAGGCCGTAGGTCCGGGCTTACAAGTACACCTAAGTCGACTTCTCTAGGATGATGTTGCTTAGGCTGTATACATTGACAGTATTTGTTCATCCAATATTAAGTACGCTGCACTTGCTGGCGTTGAATTTCATTTGACATTTTTGTGACCACTCCTGCAGTTTATTTAAATCCTTCTGTAGTGCATTTGCATCCTGCCCTGAGTTAATCTGCCGCCCTATTTTGGTGTCATCCGCAAACTTCCTTGTGTCACTGCTGACCCCAGTATTTAGAACGTTTATGTAGATTATGAACAAGACTGGGCCCAGTACTAACCCCTGGGAAACCCCACTGGTTACACAGCCCCACTCAGATTTAACACCATCTACGCATACTCTCTGTGTTCTATCGGTGAGCCATGATTTTATCCAATTTAAAACCTTCTCCTCGATACCATGAGCCTTAACTTTTCTCAGAAAAGAGGATGTTCTTAAGAAGATAAATAAACTAAAGAATACAAAATCCCCAGGGCCGGATGAAATTTTTCCTCGAGTCTTAAAAGAGTGTAGGGAACAGATTAGCGGACCCCTCGTAAACTTATTTACAAAATCATTAGACACTGGAGTTGTGCCAGAGTTGTGGAAACAGGCAAATGTAGTACCCATATTCAAAAAGGGAGACAGAGCATCAGCGTCAAATTACCGGCCGACCAGTTTGACGTCAGTAGTGGGGAAATTTCTTGAATCAATTATAGCAGATAGCATTCGATCGCATCTAGAGAAAAGCAAATTAATCTACGACTCTCAACATGGGTTTACAAAGGGAAAATCTTGTCTAACAAATATGCTAACGTTTTTTAGGAAAGTCTTCGAGGTAGTAGATAATGACGAAAATTACGATGTTATTTACTTAGACTTTAGCAAAGCATTTGACAGAGAACCGCATCAGAGGCTTCTGAGAAAAATTAAGGCTCATGGTATCGAGGGGAAAGTTTTAAATTGGATAAAATCATGGCTCACCGATAGAACGCAGAGGGTCAGCGTAGATGGTGTTAAATCTGAGTGGGGCCGTGTAACCAGTGGGGTTCCCCAGGGGTCAGTACTAGGCCCACTCTTGTTCATAATCTACATAAACGATTTAGATACTGGGATCAGCAGTGACATAAGCAAGTTTGCGGATGACACCAAAATAGGGCGGCAAATTAATTCAGGGCAGGATGCAAATGCATTACAGGAAGATCTAAATAAACTGCAGGGGTGGTCTGAAAAATGGCAAATGAAATTCAACACCAGCAAGTGCAGCGTACTTAATATTGGAAGAACAAATACTTATAATGTATACAGCCTTAACAACATCAACCTAGAGAAGTCGACTTGTGAAAGAGACCTAGGGGTACTTGTAAGCCCGGACCTACGGCCTAGAAAACAGTGCGTTAATGTTCGAAATAAGGCAAACAGAGTATTGGGTTTTATATCTAGAAGTGTAAGTAACAAGAGTGCAGAGGTCTTATTGCAACTATATCTTGCGCTAGTTAGGCCGCACCTCGATTATGCGGTTCAGTTCTGGTGCCCCTATTATAGAATGGATATAAATTCACTAGAGTCGGTGCAGCGAAGAATGACAAAAATGATTCCGGGACTTAGAAACCTTCCATATCAGGATAGGTTAAAGAAACTTAACTTGCATTCCCTAGAAAGACGAAGAGTGCGGGGAGATATGATAGAAGTATTTAAGTGGGTGAAAGGAATCAATAAAGGGGATATAGATAAAGTTCTTATAATATCCGAGCAGGATAGGACTCGGAGCAACGGATTCAAGTTGGATAAGTTTAGGTTTAGGAGGGAGATAGGAAGAAACTGGTTCACAAATAGGGTGGTGGACGAGTGGAACAAGCTTAGCAACTTTGTAGTAAGTGCGGGAACTCTGGAAAGTTTCAAAAGGAGGCTAGATAGATTCATGGATGATAGAGAGTGGTAGTAACTCTCGACAGGAGCTGCCATGCACAGGCCAACCGGCCTATTGCAGACTCCTAATTTTCTTATCTTCTTATGTTCTTAAGTAAATAATATCGTAATTTTCGTCATTATCTACTACCTTGAAGACTTTCCTAAAAAAAGTCAGCAGATTTGGTTGACAAGTTTTTCCTTTGTAAACCCATGTTAAGAGTCGTAGATTAATTAGTTTTTCTCTAAACGCGATCGGATGCTATTTGCTATAATTGATTCAAGAAATTTCCCCACTACTGACGTCAAAATAATTGGCCGGTAATTTGACGCTGATGCTCTGTCTCCCTTTTTGAATATGGGTACTACATTTGCCTGTTTCCACAAGTCTGGCACAACTCCCGTGTCTAATGATTTTGTAAATACACTCTTTCAAAACTAGAGGGAAAATTTCATCCGGCCCTGGGGATTTTGACTTTAATTTATATATCTTCTTAAGAACATCCTCTTTTCTGATAGTGATATTCTTTAATTTCTCTTCATCATTTCCCCTAAATATCAGTTCCACCTCTGGGATTTCCTTATGAATTTCTTCTGTGAAAACTGATAAGAAGTAGCTGTTTAATGCTTTGCTAATTTTCTCACTATCATCGATCACTTCCCCTCTCTGACTTTAAAGATCCCACTTTGTCCTTGACCTTTGTCCTATATACCTAGAAAAATCCCTTGGGATTTGCCTTGGATTCTCTTTCTATCCTAATTTCGTAGTCCCTCTTTGCCTTCCTTTACATTTTTCTTCACATTCCTAGATAGTTCATTATACCTATTTCTGAGCTGCTCCTCCCCTCCCTTTAATTTCTTATAAATTCCTTTCTTTATTCCTATGTCATCTTTAAGTTTTTTGGTCATCCACCTTGGCTCATTCTTATTTGACCAAATTTTTCCGTAGGGTATGTTTTGTTCTTGTGCTTTACGTAGTATACTAGTAAATATATTATAGTCATGATCAAATGTTGTGTCGCCATTGACCTCACCCGTTCCTACCAGGGATTGACCTGACTGTTCCCAGGCGACCTCACCTAGGCACCTTCTTAACCCCCTCATAATCTGCCGATCGAAAGTCTGGGACTGACCATATTGTCATTTTTTTAGTTTCCCAATTTAGGGTGAACCTGATTTCTCTGTGATCACTGTTCCCTCGTTCTTCCCCTACTGTGATATCTCTGATAATATTTTCTTTATTTGTTAATACTAGGTCTAATATATTGTCACCTCTAGTAGGTTCTGTAATTAGTTGTTTAAAAAAATTGTCATGTTCTGCGTCTAGGAAGTCTTCAGATTCATAGTCACCAACAATGTTGTCCCAGTCAATATTTCTGAAGTTGAAATCCCCCATAACGCACAGGTTGTTGTATTTTGCTGCCCTACTCATTTCCTGCCATATGGGCTGAGCTGCTTCTTTCCCAAAACTTGGGGGCCTGTAAATCACTCCCATAATTAGTTTTTCTCTTCCTTCCGCAATTTATACCCATACAGACTCGGTTCCTATTTCACCCTTTATTGAATTATTAATAAAACATTTTAATGTATCCCTGACGATGAGTGCGACCCTTCCCACCTTCCATGTCTTTATGAAAAAGGTTGTACCCTTCTCTGTGGTACTCTGATAATAAGTTCTTGCTCTCTAGATTCATCCAACTTTCGGTAATTGCTATGACGTCTACATTCTCGGTACATACAACCGCTCTCAGCAATTCTATTTTAATTCTAACGCTCCTACTGTTTGTATAGTATACATTTAAACCTACCCTTCCCTGGTCCTGTTTTACCCCTTGTCCCGAGTAACCAATTTTACTCCCCAGGACATGCTTGTTTTTTTACTCCCACTTACCCTGACCTCTCTCTACTGGCGCCCCCCCCCCCCCCTTTGGAGTGACAATTTCACGCTCCAGGGATGCAGACAACGTCTTTACCCTAGCGAGAGACAAGTGTACTCCGTCACGACTGTACAGGTAGTCGTTGCCATAGAATGGTTGCCAGTTATCAATGAACACCCAACCATTGCTTGCACAATGTTTTTCCAGTTGGCAATTTATAGCAATTGCCCTGGACAGACCAACTCCCCTTCTAGGCAAGACACCCCATACTCTCGGGATCCCTCCCCTATCTCTAACCTTCCCCAGCACCTCCCTAAACCTCTTGAAAAGTTTCTCACTCCTAACCTTTCCTTTGTCGTTACCTCCTACACTAAGACACACTACTGGCTTGGTACCCTCCCCTGACAAAACCCCATCTATCCTCTCAGCTACATGTCCTATCCCAGGTCAAAAACATGACATCCACTAATCCACATACCACCACCACCGAAAACACAAGAGGAGTTTATAAGAAAGGGCGACGTAACTAGTTCATGTTAAGTCAGGTAAAAAATATGCGAGAACTACTAATCATCTATCTTACTTATACCTCAAATGCTTTCAAAGCATTTCTAACCTTGGGCAACTGACAAATAAATTTGTGTAACATATCAGTTTTGTACTGACCATTACTAAGGCTTATAGAGTTCATTTTTCTTATTAAACTTGCTTCAACCAGAAGTCTTTCTGGGACACACGATGATTTATACACTTCTAAACTGTTTCCCAACCACTATGGGCAGTTTCCTCCATCCTAATGTTCTTATGTTATGTTCTTATGCTGTTCTATTATTGTTGTGCTGTTTAATTCTGAGGTGCAATGCTTTCCCAGAAAGCACAAGTACAATATTAGAACAGCATCTGAAAGCAGTGCACTTTTCGTTCATGTAAGGAACAATAATCATACCATAGAAAATATTATTTAAAATCTTCGAAAATATTTTGCCAATCATGAGGGTCATTTGTTATTGTTGTGGAGTGGCATGACGTGGATCACAATAATATAGTTGCCATGCTGTGCTCAGTCACAATCAGTACTGAATATTTTTGTAAAGATAAAGCTGACATAAAGATACTTTTATTTTTATTAAAAAATTCTCCAATCAGTTGAAATGACCATTAATAATTAAATAAATTGATATATTAATTGCAGTGTGTGTGTGTGTGTGTGCGTGGTGCTGCTGCAGGGGAAGTGATTGTGGTAATGTTGGGGAAGTGGTTGTGGTGCTGCTGCTGGGGAGTAATGGTAAGTAATGGACCCATATTTGGTTTCTACATTCTTCTACATACTATTTTTTAATCCATGATACTTAAAATTACGTTTGGGGAAAATCGATATTCGCGTTTCTTTGCGCACTGAGGGGGTTGATCGGCGAATCACTCGACCACAGTTATCGGGTTAATGATATTCAATGAAGCCCTCCTAGGTAAGAAATGCCACTGTCACAAATGTATCTCTATTGAAATCATCATCCACTAACCTCTTACAGGTTGATCCTTTCACTGATAAATTTTCAAAAAAGCATCAGCTGTGACTACAAATGCACAGGAAATTATAGTTCAATGTTATCTGAGGAAAAATCAAGTCTACAAGATAGTCAAAAATGTACATTTAAAATTTAATCACAAAATTAGAAAGATCAGTTGAAATAATATGGTTATACAATTATAAAAAAAATAAAGCTAGAAAATAAAACATTACCGGTCCAGGCGTGCCATCAGGGAAGCGACAGTTACAATCTTGAATAGAGACACATGTTGTCTTATCCCTCAAGTATCTGTTGCCAGGGCAAACTATGCCAGAGTCCTTATCAACACAGCCTGGGGCATATTCTCCATCATACTGAAACATTCAGGTCTTAGTAATAAACCTCCTAAAAGGCACGACAAAAAGAGTCAACTGCATTACATTTCATGTCTAATTCATATGCCTGTCTTAATGTGTGATTGATTCTCATTTACTGATAAAATAAAAGGAAGAAATTAATATCATGCTTTTCATCACTCAACCAAATTTAGTCAAGATGGGTAACTAATAGCTTTAACTGTTTAATGGCAGATATAGAGTACATCCTTATATTAAAAGTCAGTTCATTCCATTACCAGACATATGCCTTTCTGTGTGAAAGTAGAGCGGTAATAGACACAGATGCGATCACAGCGTATAGCCTTACGTTCAAACTTTGTGCCATCCGGACACACTGTAAAGACAAGAGAAGAGAGTGATCAGTTTCAATACTTTATTATACTGTACTGTATAGTATCTATACTTATTAACTTACTTAATAATAAGTATTATCATTACTAATATACTGTACATGTACAAATACCTCTGTATTCTAATAAGTTTAATACTGTAGTTGTATACTATTTCAGATAAGATATGAGTACCTGTACAAGTGTTATAGCTATCAAGTAGTAGGTGAGTATCAATCCTGGCTGTGTTGACCAACTTATTCTAATTATGAATAAAAATTCAAAGAGAAACGGGAAAAAATCTTATCTGGTTGAAATAAATAATTTCATATAATAAAAAAATTACATTAGATTAGGATAGGTTTGTTTAGGTAAGGTTAGGTTAGGGTAAGTTACATTAGGTTAAATTAGGTTAGGGGAGTTTAGGTTAGGAAAGACTGGGCTAGGATAGGTTATGCCTGTTTTATGTAATGACCAAGCAATGCCTAATGGAAGGATGAGGAATGCTGAAACAAACAGTTATAGCATTATAAAATAATATCACAGTTAAGATGACGAAGAGCTTTACACAATTTCAGAGAACACACAGACAAGTGTACACTCTATATAATTACTAATTACCATTAAAAAAAATACATTTTTGTGAAATTATCACTAAAATTATATTAATGAAGCATGGGAATCTTATGTATCATTTAAATGACATTCTATGATTAACACACATATTGCACACATACACAAGCATGCACATGTACACATATTGCTGAATTAACAAAAATTACCAACATATTTAATTGTTAACACATAAATAAGCACAATAACTATCACTTTTAGTGCAGTGTACGTGCAGGTACATTGAGAGAGTGAAGTATCTTCCCAGGAGTTTGACAAATAAATTATAGAACGGTTGAGCCAATAAACAGCTAGCAAGCCTGTGGAAACTTGGAAAGGGGTCGCCAGTGATACCATTCACTGTGTTGGTTAATCAGGTTTCATTATAGTTTGGCCATAGCTGGGAAGATACTTCATTCTCTTACTGGACCTCTGCATATACTGTACAGAGCATATAAAATTATCAACATCCTGTAGTATGCTATTTACACCACTACACCTCTTATGTACTCAAATTTCACACTCACTCCACTCACTGGCCTTAGCATGATTGGAAAAGCTCAACACTGGGAATATATCCCTTTATTGCATAAATGAGCTCTGCAACCTGGATAATGTGATCAATGGTGGAGATGGCACTAAAGATAACTCAGCTGCACGAACCATACTTGGCTGGAAGAGGTTTAGGGAGCCGTTACCTTTATTTTGCAGTCAGAGGATCTTCTCTTTGCTTGAGAGGAAAGTTGAATGGAACCAGTGTGAGAAATGCAAAGTTTTATGGCACTGAAACATGGGCGAAGAGGATGATATATGTAGGATTGAGTGAGTTGACATAAGAATGTTGAGATGAATGTGTACCATGACAGAGATAAACTCTCTTCAGACTTAAGAGGATGTTTGAATAATGACATTATTATATAGACAAAGTTTTGTTAAGATAAGCTGAGATGATTCAGTTTGGTGAAGAGAATGGCGGAGACCAATTGGGTCAGTAAATGCATGAGTTTGAATGTGGAGGAGGAGGAGGAGGAGGCCAAGAATGACATAAGGATAGATTGTGAGAAATGACCTCGTGTATGAGGAGCTCCAGACCATAATCTGCTAAGTGCCAAAATAGCAAATGAAGGAAAATGTTAAGGTAGGAATGTGTGACATATAATAATCTTTTCAGAGGACCCTCACCCACATTTACATGTTCCCAATTGGCTCTCTGACTTACCCAGGGGACAGAGGAGAGGTTGGGGAATACAGTGCAATACATAACACATCTCGGCGATATATGGCTCTTAGCAGGTTATGGACCAGAGCTCCTCATATAAAACCTGATGAAAGAGGCTGCACAAGACTATACAGCTTGGAGAGTTGCCATCACAGAAGTCATATTGTTTTGATTCACAATCATCAGAAAATATGATGACTGTATTGAATTTCTTTCACTTTTGTATTTAAAAATGACATTAATCTTTTGAGAGGGATACGTACTTGAGACAAGTGGGGAAGATCATTTAGCCACTGCCGCCAAGCGGCTCTGTTGTGTTCGGTCATTTGCTCATCCCACCTGATGCCTCGCCTGCACTCGTCCTGGAATATGATTTTGGCTCGTATGGTGCTCAGAGCGATGATTCCGAATGAGTCGTATATGGAGCTGACCATACTCAGGAGATCTCACTTCGTTTGTGGCTTCGTTGGGATTTGGATTCGGACTGCAAGTTCGTCATTCTCTAGATCCCACATGATTCCCAATGCCTGCTCAGCTGGGAGCCTGTCATCCTTCAAAAGTACTTCTTTCACTTCCATGGCTCTTTCCGTTTGTGGGACTGCTCCGAGGACCCCTTTGTGGTTGCATATCCATTTTGCATGTCTGAACCCGCCTTTCTTCATCAACTGCCTCACTTGGCGAGTGACTATCGCCGCCTTACCTGGTGATGCTCCTGAAAGAAGCAGATCATCGACATAGAAGTTACGATTCCCTTTCTTGATGTCGTCATGGAGACTTTCCCTGTAATCTTGGTATGTTCGTTGTAGCACATACGCGGCACATGAAGGGCTACACATACCTCCAAAGAGATGTACTGTCATTCGGTAAGTGGCGAGGCCCCTTGCAGCTGGTCGTCCGTCCACCATAAGAATCGTACGGCGTCTCGATGTTCGGGTACTACTCGCACTTAGTGGAACATTGCCTCGATATCAGCCATGAGTGCCACCTTTCCTTGTCTGAATCTGATGAGGACTCCCATCAAATTGTTGTTAAGGTCTGGCCCTTGCATCACCTGACATCAACTCATATTCGGATGTACAATCAAAAAATATTCTCACCTTTTCTGGCTTGTTGGGATTCAACACAGGGTGGTGTGGGAGATACCAGGTCTTCCCGGGTGTAACACTCAGTTCTTGACGTGGGACTCGCTCAGCATGTCCCTCGTCGACTAGACGTCTCGTCTCATCTCTTCTTGATACCTCTGAGAGAACCCTGGGTTCTTTAGGAGGCATTTTCTCAGTTCCGCCAATCGCTGTTCGGCAAGCTTCTTATTGTCTGAGAGTTCCGGTTCTTCCTGGTGAAACAATAATGACCTCGGGGATAGTGATGGATCGGCTCTTTCTTTCTCCTACGCTAACCACCTTTACACTGATCTCTTTGGTGTTTACACTACTTCTTTCTTTCATGATCGTGCCAATGGAGAGGGAAAAACTGGCCTTCTCTCTGCCTGCAGCCGGTTAACTAGATTAACCTAACCAAGAGAGCTCCGGTGACCACTGCTCCTTCGCCATTTGATTCTTCTTCTCCATCCTGACTTTCACTATTGGAAGTGCGACTCTGTTGGACTCTTGTAATCACAACTCGTAATCATTGGGTTCTTCACGCCGATCATCAATTCCTTTGTTGGTTATGGTTTCCCTGACCCATCTATGCGGATTTCTTCTATTCGTGGTCATCAGCACGCTTTATGTACTCCCAGCCCTTTTCCCCATGGTGCTTGCACCAGCTTCGGTCTTCCATGAATTAGCTCCACTAGTTGCCGATTCCGGTGGTGGCATAAAGGCCTTAAGTTCACTCATTCTAGGTCTAAGTGCCTCCAGTAATTGCTCATTTCACCCTTTGGAAATTGGTCTGGCGTTCTCCTCTTTCGACTTCGCCCTGTTGAACCTTGCCACTGCTCGTCAGAACTCCCGTGAAGTATAGAAGCCTCGAGTGTACCCCAGAGCAGCCATCTATACCACATACCATCTTCTTGCTGCACTCCGTTATCCGGTGATTACGACCCAGGCTGGCGAAGCAGCGACGTTCTTCCCTTACTAGGGAAGTTCGCTTCCCTGTGGACATGCTGAGGAATGTCCGGCACATCTGAAGAAGGTGATCTCCGCGGCATAACGTGCAGCGTTCATCGTCTGTTTCTCTGGTTGTCTTTATTCCTGATGTCACCAGACCCACAAGTTTCTTCCTTGACGAGGATTGGCATGAGGATGAGTCTGCATATATTCAGCTTGGTTCCTCCGGTCCTTGTCCCTTGGGGCCTCCTCCGCCTTGTACCATATTCATAGTGAATTCCAACATCCACTCGATCCCAGGAGGCTTCCCTTGCTTCCTTTTGTATTTTTGCTCCTTATTCCCTTATGGTCCTTCATCAACGTTAGTGGTTTCGGTGAGCGAGCTTGATGCTCGGAAGTACTTCCTCGCTCCCCCTGGTGAAATGTTCCCTGCTCCACGGTTAAGGTGAGCGTCGGGAGTCCTCTTGGAGTATCTAGCGTTTCTTTGTCAGTTTCGGTTACAGGAAGGTCGTGTCTCTGGTAGTCGTATCGATATGTAAATACCAAGATATGTGAACACGCCTGTATTACTATATATTATTATAGCATGTCTGATATCTATGCTTATGTGTAATGCCTATGTCTACTGACTACGTCCCGATGTACCATGTCTGTACCGCGCTTGTCAAGTAACTAGAAGATCTCATTTATTGTCCTAGTAATGTCGAGCAACTCTCCCTGTCGAGTTAGCTAAATTCTCTCAGATCGGCTCAGGCCTGGCTACGACAAGGAGTCCCTTTTGCTTGCTCCTGTTTTGTACGTGTTGGTTATCCTGCCAAGTCTTGTACTTATATTTACTGCTCGTGCTCTGGAGTTTGAAGAACCTTGTCTAGGATTACATCCCACCACAGTAGTGATAACACCTTTCCGCGATCTTCTGTTGTTGTTGTTGTTGTTGAGATTGTCGGACCGTAGTCCGGCTGGAGTTCTTGGAGCAGCCAGGCCGGATTTGGGATTGGGGATGGAGGTATGCAAGTGTAAGCGGACCCTCGATCAGTGAACGTTTACCACCAACCCCCACTCTTAGAAGTGGTCAGTTTCGGAGTGGCGCGCCCCCTGAACTGGGTCCGCACTTGCTGGGGAGGCTACTTCCTAAGCTATCCGGGTGGTGGATGTGATTTGTTTGGGCCTTTGAGATTGCTACTAACTCTGTTTGTAGGGTGGAGCAGTCATTAGAATGTTTCCATCGAAGGGTCTGACCTTGGGTGTGGAAGGTCGCTCCGGATCTATGACGTTTTGGTCCACCGAGCCGTTTGTGAAGTATGATGCTGCATCGGCTGGTGTCTCAGTGGCTATGGGTTCCTGAGTTATTCTTTTCAGGTCCTCCTTCTAGAGGTTGGCTTTGCTTTCACTTAGTTCTGTGCTGCCCTTACTTTGTAGTCGATTCATACCTTCGGTGACGTTCTGCATCATCACTGCCCCGTCACATTTTTTACTCATTCCCTTCCATGAGCATGATCTGTCTTGCTCGATAAATGTACGCTTAGTATCAGCTACTACTCATGGTGACGTCCCACGATCGCTGATATCACACAATTGGAGATGTCACACTGACGCAGGCCATACGCACGAGTGACGTCATACAGTGCCATACGCACGAGTGACGTCACACAAACAGGGCCATACGCATGAGTAACACACACGTGTGCCATACGCACGAGTGACGTCACGTAGTGCCATACACACGAATGACGTCACACAAACAGTGCCATACGCACGAGTGACTTCACACAAACAGTGCCATATGCACGAGTGACACACTCACGTGTGCTATACGCACGAGTGGTTTCACACAACTGTGCCATATGCACGAGTGACGTCACGCAGTGCCATATACACGAATGACGTCACACAAACAGTGCCATATGCAAGAGTGACTTCACACAAGCGCGTGCCATACGCACGAGTGATGTCACACTTAACACGACCACAGAGACCCCACAATCAATATAGGGACTCCTTACACAAGCTGAGGTCACAAGCACTACTGCAGCGCCCTTGCTTGCATTTAATGTTTAGTGGCTCATCCCAATATACTGAAATAGATATATTCCATTGAATGTATTCTATTTCGTATTCTCAACCTATATAGGGACCTCACTACTTACTTACACAACGTTACCCAATTGTCTGTATGCTTTGATCACTATCTCTCCCGCGTGTTCGTACGAATATTATTGACGCAGAGTCCACTCTCTTTCCTGACACACGGCTCCTCCCTGCTGCGTGCCTTTCCGGAATGAACGATAACACTCCCGCGCGCCTGTACGAACAATTTTGGCACCGAAACCAGTCTTTTCTGAAATGGCTGACAGTGGACCCACCTACAGAGGCGTCACGTTTCTCTACGTACATACTGTATACGAGTGCTGCACAAGTACTATACACGTATTCAACCCACAACCCCTTTTCGCTGGGATTAACTATTATTATATTGTTATTATTATCCACTCTGTATCTGGGTTTTTTCTGGCTAAATAAACTGTTTCAATTCAATTCACAAATTCACACAAAGGGCCGGGGCGCTCTTCTGCTGCGGGGTGTGTCGGGTGCCGGAGGGAAAGGGCCTCGCTGAAGGTCCGTCGACGTCACTCGCCAGTTCTCAGTAGACTGTATCGGCAGACTATAGGACCCACGTTTTGACTTTAACCGCCCAATGAGCAACTGTGGGATAATGAGACCCTGCAGTGGACCTCTCCCCTACAAACTACATCCGCATTCCAATGCGACAGTACCCTAGCAACGGAGTCGAGAAACCGGCGAGTTCCCACGGGTTTACGTCTGGCTGCTGTGTATATAAGCTCGAATTCTCTCCACTGAGATTCATTCTGGCCTACGTTCCTGAACACGCAACACCTCCTCCAAGCAAGCTCCTCGCTGTCCAGCCCTCATTCAACATGGAGGACAGCAACACGCAACATCTCCTCTAACGAAGCTCCTGCACAGATACCTCTTCAAGCACGCTACTCACTTAACGTATCTTCCAAGCAAGCTCCTCACCACATGGCATCACTAGCACCAGACTGTCTTGTATACAATATATTTTATATAAGAAAACCACCATCTAGAGTTTCTATCCATCCATCCTGAGTGCTAGACACATAATATCACGAACCCCTACAACCCTTGCACGTAGGATTTTATTGTTCTTTATTTGGTCAACCTGCAGAGTACAAATTACATATGTTACATATGAGATAATTAATTCAATCGTACGTTCCATCACTATTAACGACTACATATAATATATTTGAGTAGAGTATGGTGTTACACCATATAAAACTTACGTGTTTCGGGTCTAATGTAGGACTTATTAACTCCCTGACTTGATGGCTCACTGGACAGCTAGAGACTGATCGAACTAGTCAACCGGAGGCGAGGGGCCATCTGTTTCTCACTTAACACCTCAGCAAAGCTCGTTGTCAACACTCCCTCTGTCTCTCTCCTGTTCTCTCTCTCTCTCTCTCTAGTTTATTCTACTGTGAAGGTAACACAAACACTTTACCTCAAAGCAATTCACATACCGGGAGTACAAAACAATTGAGCAGCTGCGTTGTCCCGTCTCAGGCCAGTATCGACGGAAACAGAATGGTCCCTAAAGATATCAAAGTTAAAGTATCTAGTGAGGAGATTTGGGACTCCACAAATAGATTTCTTTGCCTCATAACAATCACAAGATACCAACTTATGCATCTCTGGAACGATCGAATCTTATAAGAAATGCTCTACTACTACTACTGTGAAAATGTTGCCCAAAGTGGTTCACAAAGTCAGATCCTTCCAGGGAAAAGTTCTCTTAATTGCACCATATTGGATCCTACAACCGTGGTGCCTGGATCTGTTGGACTGGTGCCCGCATCCACTACAATTGCAACAAGGATGTCTAGACCAAGTACTGCACCCTCAGTTCGAGATATCCTTGGCACTTCACGTTTGGAGTTTCTAAAATTCAAATATACAGTAGTTAACCAAGTGATAGCAGGTCATAGGCCCCAAGCTTCTATGCAATATGAGAAATCTTGGAAACTTTTTCAACAATTTATCAGGTTAACGACTCCAATCACATTGTCGGAAATAGTGGTGTTCGAATTTTTAGATTTTCTGTTCAGAGTTAAAGGCCTTCAAGAATATACAATTGCATCTTATAAATCAGCATTGGTTGACCCTCTGGCTTTGGGTTTTAATATTACTTTGAACCCAAGAATTTATCAAATGCTCAGATCGTTCTCTTTCATTCAGAGACCCCCTCGGGCGAAGAAAATCCCACCTTGGTCTGTAGATAAAGTTACTAAATTTCTTATGGTGCCTAATTACAATATAAATCTGAACCGGGACAGATTGCTCCAGAAGGCAGCCTTCCTTCTAGCAATAGCAACAGGTATGAGAATCAGTGAGCTGATTTCAGTTTCCAATAATCCATCATTATTGGTATTTTCTGAGGAATATGTCACCCTTTTTCCTACGTAGATTCTAAGAAGAAAAGAAAGGGAGGATTTTCAAGCTCAATTTATCAGGATATAACGGCTAATGGATGAGACAAGGGTTCCTCTTATATTGTGACCAGTTAAGAATCTTCAACAATGGTTAACCAGATTCCCTAATCGAGACCCCTATGTATTCTCATCACAAGACGGTAAGAAATTGTCTCCTAGTCAAATGACAAAATACTTATCTCAGTTCGTGAGTCAAGCAGACCCTGGTAAGAAATTTTTGGGACATAACACCAGGAAATATGCAGGGTCTGTGGCCTTTCTGCAGCATATGAGCCTCAGTCAGATCAAAGAAGTGGGCTTTTGGAAATCTTCAAAAACCTTTCAAAACAGCTATGTCCATCTATCTCTGAAAGATGCTTCACATGTTGTGGTACTGGGGTCCCCTCCCCCACCTAATCAATCTCCATAACCAGGACCTTCTTTTTCCTCTTCAGAATAAAGTGAGTATCCTAATTGGGATATGTAAATTAAAATTTTACCTTCCGGTAAATGTTCTTTATTAAGGAAAATATTCCAAACAAGTTTATAATTATTATCTGGACCTAAGCTAGCGGAGCCTTACACGCAATGTCACCACCTGCTCGGGTAATCAAAGCTAGACGTCGTATTCTTAATTGAACAAAAAGCCGTTTTTTTTCTTCTAAAAACCAGTTTTTGTGACAAAGTCAAGAATGCGATGTCGACATCGCACCCATCTCCACCCCTCGATAGTTGACATTTGTTTACTGCTCGCTCTAGGGCAAGAGATGACGGTAGCAATGCGTATTTAAGTAATTATTAGATGTTTTAATTGCCTGTATCTTGACCTGGCGAGTTAATTCAAGGCATATACATACGTAGGTATAAAGCTAGATGTCGCATTCTGGACTTTATCACAAAAGCTGGTTTTTAGAATTTTTTTTTATTTATTTATTTATTTTTTTATGTCTCATTTTACTGCCATGGAATTGTTTTATTAAATGTAATGGGTCTCTTCTAGCATAAATTTGTCTAAAAAATTGTATGAAACCATAGAAAATTGAAAATTATTGAAATTTAAGCTACATTTTTCGAGTATAATTTGAAAAAGTAGGAAAATGTTTCGGAAGATCTTGTTTTCCATTCACATTTTCCTTGTATTATGGTGTTCATTGATATGTCCTATATTCCAAAATAAAGAACAAAGCATGTAGAATATTGTGGTATGAGGAAAAATAATATAACACAAAAACTCATGGAATAATTAAAGGGCTGAGCAGCGCAGCCTCCTCTCACTATAATGGCCAGAGCGACACTGGCTTCATGCTCCACTGCCATGCACACGATGACCAAGACCGTCTAGAGGAAGGTAACAAAGCCCACACAAAGAAAATGACGTCTTTCAAATGGCGTCCAAAGTTCAGTCAGTTTCACTGAATAGTTTTGAGTTATTTGAAAATATAGCCCATTGGACGCCACGTTGGCATAGCGAGGCTGAGCGTAAGTTTTTTCGCCTTATACAGTATGTTTGACGCCACAGTGACGTCGTGCGAGGCTGAGAGGGTTAAGTGAATGTCTAAGTATCACATGATACTGTAACGTAACTTGGCGTTTTCTGTGTTGAACGATCCATTCGTTCCCTTGCAAGACATGTTTTGTGACATCTTATGTTTTAACTTTAGTCACTTCTTGACGCTCTTTCCTTGTCTATCAGGTAATATTTGTGTTGTTGTTGCTGCTGCTGAGTATTGGTAGCCGCCTGCAGGCAAGATGTCCGATGCAGGATGTCTTTAATACAGCCAATTCCTTGATCTCACCCTCCTCTGTGTGTATATATATATATATATATATATATATATATATATATATATATATATATATATATATATATATATATATATATATATATATATATATATATATATATATACCTTGTTTTGTACTTCTCCTTAGTCTGTACTCACCCCTGAAGATGTGAATTACACGAAAGCGCTTGGGAACTTCGTGTTTTCTTCTTTCCTTGTGGTTATCAGCATATACCTGGATCACGCGCACCTACAGTGATTTACTTGCATATATATATATATATATATATATATATATATATATATATATATATATATATATATGTTCAAAGTCTGCGTGTTATATGGACTAAAAATGGTGTGTGTGTGTGTGTGTGTGTGTGTGTGTGTGTGTGTGTGTGTGTGTGTGTGTGTGTGTGTGTGTGTGTATATATATATATATATATATATATATATATATATATATATATATATATATATACCTAGATCACACCTACAGTGATATATATATATATATATATATATATATATATATATATATATATATATATATATATATATATATATATGCAAGTAAATCACTGTAGGTGTGCGTGATCTAGGTACTGTATATGCTGATAACCACAAGGAAAGAAGAAAACAGGAAGTTCCCAAGCGCTTTCGTGTAATTCACATCTTCAGGGGTTGGTACAGACTAAGGAGAAGATGTGAATTACACGAAAGCGCTTGGGAACTTCGTGTTTTCTTCTTTCCTTGTGGTTATCAGCATATATATATATATATATATATATATATATATATATATATATATATATATATATATACATTAGCCGTAATCCCTCAAACCCAGAAATCTCCGATAGCCAGAATTGAAATTTGCTCGGAAAATCATTCCCAAAGCCGGAACCTGCAAAAAATTTCCGGCTTTAGGAACAAATCTTCCGAGCTTGATAAACGAGAGAATTTTCTGAATATTTCTTGAATAAATATTTAAGTTAAAGTTTTTTTTTTGGGGGGGGGACATGACCTGACTCAATGTCAGGTGGAGGTAGGGTGGGGGATTAGTGGTCACATATTACTGATCTTCTGATGGAATGTCAGGTCACCCTTTCTTGGGTGGGGGATTAGTGGGTCTCATGACCTGAAGATGTCTTGAATAAACACAAAACCTAAAGTTTTTTAGGGAGATTGTGATAAGTATAAGTATAAAAGGACAAAGTTGTATCCCTTCAACATTACATAACATAACATTGTAAAATATGGAGTGAAAAAACAGAAAGGTGTGGGTGATGAGAGAGATGGAGTGGAAAAGAGTGATAACATGCACCAGTGTTGCCAAGAGATAAGCTCCTCAACAGCTGATCTTTTAATTAGCCACCATGCAGTCACACAACAAGACCCTCACTGGATGCTTGTTGTCTTAATTCCCGTGTGTGTGTGTGTGTGTGTGTTGAGCTGGCCAAGCACATTGTGGGATTTGAGGAAGTTGATGAAGAGTTTGTTCAGGAGTCAGGTGGTGAGGTGACATGCCAAGACACTTACACAACACACACATTAACAGCACTACTAAGCCATTGTCTTATAACATTTTACATTATAATTTCTATTTTAAAATTAATTGATATATAATAGCTCGACAGGACTACTTTTGCACTGAGACAACTGATCAATGAATAAACCAGGGCATATGGAGACTCATTATACATTAGTGATGTCACAAGACTTTGAAACTGCAACCACATATAGTATCATAACCTGTACTCAAATGTATAAGTTAATTACTAAAATTATTATATATGGTGCAAAATGAGGGATGTTTATACTCAAATTAATCGCTATCGACAATGACATTTTATAAGGTTAATCTCTCATTGTGAACTAGTAAGGGGTTGAAGGTTCCATTAGGGGGTAAAAGTGACCTCACCTCCCCCCTCCCCTCACTGTTTGTCTAAAGTACCGACTCATTCACGATACGTACAATAATATTTAGTTGTTTTTCATTAATTAGTACAGATATGCTACTGTAATAATCTGTGCTTATTAATACCTGTACCCTTCATATATAATACAGTACAGTACTATGTATATACCTCATAGGTAAAAAATAATGTCATTCAAGACATCTTCAGGTCATAAGACCCACTAATCCCCCACCCAACACTGGGTGACCTGACTTTGCATCAGGTCAGGTTAGTAACGTGACCCAATAATCTCCCACCCAACCTCTATCACAAGTGTTAAGACATGATTAGTTATGTATTAAAGTCAATTGAGTGAAGTGTGTAACAGACGTGACCGATCGCTCAAGCGACTAACGGGCCGACCAGTGGTGAAGATAAAAGAAACAGTTCTGTTCACACCCATGTCATGTAGAGCTTTTGTTTTTTAAATATATTTATTGAACCAAACTTTTAGGTAAAGTATTCAGGATTATTTTGATAAAAAAATGGTGTGACTAACAAAATTAGAAAAGATTTTACTGACTCCGGGATCAACATTTCGTATGTCTTTTTATAATGTAATGGAATTCCCATCACTATATCATATAGAAATATTTTGTTTAAGGATAGCCTATTTGCAAACGTTTTGCAGATAATTTCTTAAGGGTCATTATGGTATCAAATTCATCACAATTAGCCACGCTTGAGTGAGGAAGGGGAGGAACTGACCTCGTGACCCTCCTTCATCACCCTCCAAAAAGGTTGACTCCCACACTCTTCAGCCAAACATTACACACCAACACTACACCCACACATCACATGCACACACTCCAACAACCACCCACATACTCCAACAACCACACACACATACTCCAACACCACTCACATACTCGCTAAAAAGGAAATTAAGACGGGAAACATAAGGAGTGAGGGTCTTATTGTGTGACAAATTTGTGTGTGTGTATGACTGACGAAAATGATTCCGGGACTTAGAAACCTTCCATATCAAGATAGGTTAAAGAAACTAAACTTGCATTCCCTAGAAAGACGAAGAGTACGGGGAGATATGATAGAGGTATTTAAGTGGGTGAAAAGAATCAATAAAGGGGATAAGTTTAGGGAGGGAGATAGGAAGGAACTGGTTCACAAATAGGGTGGTGGACGAGTGGAACAAGCTTAGCAACTTTGTAGTAAGTGCTGGAACGCTGGAGAGTTTTAAAAAGAGGTTAGATAGATTCATGGATGATAGAGTGGTAGCAACTCTCGACAGGAGCTGCCATGCACAGGCCAACCGGCCTATTGCAGACTCCTTATTTTCTTATGTTCTTATGTTAAATATCAGCTGTTGAGGAGTGATTGGCAACACTCATTTCTACTCCATCTCTCTAATTACCCACACCTTTCTGCTTTCTCACTCCATATTTTAAAATTTTATGTAATGCAATGTTGAAGGGGATACAACTTTGCTCATTTATAAATTGAAGCTATTCAGTATTCGAGTTAATAGTGGTATTATTTGGTAACTTGTTCCATTCATGCTATCCTGTTTTAAGCATTGGTACCTATTTCACGTCTAAATCTAAATTTGTCTAATTTAAAACCATTGTTACGAAGTTCGCTCCTGGTTGGATAGTTTAGTACCTTTAGCAATATTTCCTTTGTTTTGCTTTTCAGCTTCCTTACGCCTCTATCAGGTCGCCCTCGCCCTGCATCTCTGGAGAGTGCAAGTTGGGCCGCTGTTGTCCTCCTACTCAGGACACCATGCAGGATTAGTCTTGTCATTCTCCTCTGAATTCTTTCCAAGAAGTTTTTATATCCGTTACCTGTCTGATGACAGAACTGAACTGCCTAATCCGTAATATTAGTTCTCTAGTATGAATACAGTTTGGATGAAGCCTATAAAAGCTGTGTTGTTAACATACTCCTTTCTTGTAATTTAGAGTGCTTCTTTCTTATTCTTTTGAGTAAACACATTGTTTTACTTGACTTTGGGTTCCTACTTATCATTACTCCTAAATCTCTCTAGCAGTCGGATTCCATTTGTTTAGCCCTGCCTTCCACTTATACACCTCTATCAGGTCGCCCTTCGCTCTACGTCTCTCGCGGGAGTGCAAATTAAGATGCCTTAACCTGTCTCTATACTCAAGGTTCCTAATGCCCGGGATTATTCTTCTCATTCTCCTCTGAATTCTTTCCATTTTCTATATCCATTGTGTAATACCGTGATCAGAACAGAACTGCATCATCCAGGCGTGGTCTCACAAGAGCAAGATACAGTTTTAGGATGACCTCGCTAGTCTTGTAACTAACACTCCTTTGTATGAACCCAAGTACTTTATTAGCCTTGTTACGAGCAAAAACACATTGTTTACTTAGCTTAAGGTTCCTACTTATCATTCCTCCTAAATCTCTCTCGCAGTCGGATTTCTCTATGGCATGGTTGTTCATCTGGTATCTGGTTTCCCTGTTTACATCTCCTATACTGAATACTTTACATTTGTCCACGTTGAATTTCATCTGCCATTTTTCAGACCATTCGAAATATTTGTTTAGATCTTCCTGTAGTGTTGCGGAGTCCTTGTCAGATTTAATAACACGTCCTATTTTAGTGTCATCAGCAAATTTACTTATGTTGCTGTCTATGCCGATATCTATGTCGTTTATGTATATGATAAATAATAATGGTTCAATTACTGAGCCTTGGGGAACTCCACTTGTGACATTGCTCCAATGGGATTTAGTGCCGTTAATGCTCACTCGCTGCTTCCTGTCCTGTAACCACGCCCTAATCCATTTAAGGATATTACCTTTGATGCCATGTGCTTCTACCTTTCTAATTAGTCTTTCGTGGAGGACTCTGTCGAAAGCTTTGCTAAAGTCGAGATATACCACATCATAATTGTGCCCCTCGTCCACCGATTCGAAAACTGATGAAAAGAATGTTAATAGATTAGTTAGACATGAACGTCCGCTTGTGAAGCCATGCTGGGAATCATTGATCAATCGGTGCTTCTCCAGGTGATTTCGAATAGAGTTTGAAATGATTGCTTCCAGTAATTTGCCTACTATTGATGTTAGACATAGGGCGGTAGTTAGAGGATAGTGATCTATCCCCCTTCTTGAAAATCGGTATTACATTCGCTATCCTCCAGGATTTTGGTACTACACCTGTTTTCAAGGACATGTTAAACAACTTTGCTAAGGGTATATTAAGCTCTTCCTTACATTCCTTTAATACTCTGGCAAATATCTCATCGGGACCAGGTGACTTATTAGGCTTTAGTTTGTCTATTTGCTTACTAACATCGTAACTAGTCACAACTAT